>NW_007578507.1:72738-189825 GCF_000690725.1 Stegastes partitus | reverse complement strand
ACACACACACGCCTTCACACATGTAAAAACAGCTCCATGATATATCAACTCACAGTCTGTATTCTCATCATATCGAGTATTCATTGTTTAAATATTTTTACATGTTGTCTAGCACATTGATGTGTATGCATGTGTTTGTATGGCCTCCCTCTGCGTGCCCTGAGGCACAGTGCAGTCTGCTGTCTGTATCACTAGAAAGAGTAAAGTGCAGGTCATCCCTGGGCTGACACAGAAAAGCGTCTGGGCGGGCTCCTCATTCAGCCTCTAACCCAGTCTATGCACGGTTATTAGAGTGGAAAGAAGGCAAAGTGAATGTGTGTGTTACTGCGCAACCCCAATTCAACCTTCACTTTTATCTGTCCAGACAGACTCATAAGGTATTCTTAAAGGTGACAACACTACAGCGATTCTGTCGTGACAGTCGAGGGCATCTGTCTGACACACAGCATGTGTGCAAGAGAGCAAGACAAAGGATTCTTCAGAAGCTCAGACGCTCTGAATCCTGAATCCCCTCACTCTCATTATATCCAACAGGCACTCAAAGATTCAGCGTCTTTGAAATGTAAACAAAATCCAAAGCAGGCTTCCTTAATGACAGTATCCTATCAAGGCTGGAAGGAACACGAGCACAAAATAAGGCTTCTCTAACAGAAATTCTAACTTGTGACTGTGAAAAAAATATCATTTTGAAAGGCACAAAGGATGCCAGAGCCTAAGATTAGAGATCTAATCTTAGCACAAAAACAGACACTAAAGGCTGGTTCACCACTAATATGGTGCTCCGTTTCCCTAAATTGCTCTGTGAGTTTTATGGAGACGATGTGGGAGGCAGAAAGGTCAGAAACATTGAGGCTGCTACTCAGCCAAGGATGATATTTATCACTGTGACAGCCCCCCTGTTTAAAGTCCACCATACGCACTCAGACTTCATGAGCTCCGATCAAATATGCATCTCTTGTCTCTTCCCAAGTCTCTTTTATTTGCTGTCCCTGTTCTTTTAATTTCTAAATCTTTCCAAAACCGCCCCACAAAAACACACAGAAAAACGTCTGACTTGTCAACAGCGGAGACGCACTCCTAATCATCCCGACTGCAGGATACAGACGGAGAAAAAGACACAATTAATAATTGATCTGCTCTTAACAGCTCTGTGGCTCACAGAATCCATCGAGTGAAAGGACTGGAGAAATGAAGACGGGGAGAAAGAATAGGAGCCCATGATGCTGTGGTCTTTGAGTGGCTTGCTCCTGGGCTGAATGGGATGCTGTTGCCATGGAGACAGAGCCATATCCTGTCCCCTTAGAGATGAGATGAGCAGGTGCAGAGTGGTCCCACAAAGGCTAGAGCCTGATTAGTAAAGCACTAAGGTTGTCGCTGGTTACAAACACCGCAACGCTCCAATAATGAGCCCTCTGTACTCGGACAAGGTATTAAGAGAGAGCGTGCATCATTGAATAATGATATAAATGGTACAAGGAAGGATGCTCTTTCAACATTTAGTGAGTAATCAATAGAGAAAGTTCCCGTTAAAGAGTTTTGAAGTTTTGTTGTGAAAGAAAGAAAGTCAACAAGTGAAGCACGTGTTTCATTTGGGTCCTTTAAATAATTTACAACATAGTAAGAAATTAATTCGCTGTAAAATGACTAAAAATAGTCTGAGGAGTGTTGATTTGTTTGTAACGGGTTCTTTTCTTCTTGAAAAAAGACATTAAATGACAATTCAGGATGTCACTTTCTCCAAACTTCTGCTTCAAACAAGTGAAGGTATTTGCACGGATTCATTTTTTTCCCTTAAAAAAACATGTCATGAAGACATGAAGTGGAGTAAAACTGCTTGTGAGGCTTTGGATTTATTTCAGCGGATGCTATATGAAGGGCTGTGTAGCTGGAAACACAAGCTGTCAAACACACTGTACCTGAACGCTGCTGTTGCCGACGACGGTGGCTCTTTTAACCCGTCTGCCTAATCCCATCGCCTCCCCGAGCAACATGGCCACCCGGCGCTCCATGTTAGCTTGAAAGGTCCTCTCGTTGACTTTCTGGTCCAGCACACCCAGGAGCACTACAGCAGAAACAGCACACAGTGTGAAGACTGTTTTATGTTTTACTGTACGACTTTGTAGCTGCATGAAAAAAACCCCAAACCGTCATACCTGTTCTAACCCAGGAGGAGCGAAGCAGTTGGCTGGTGTTCAGCTCTGGATAATGGAAAGCTGTCGGACAAAGTTCAAAAGGATGATGAGGAGGAATGAGGTTTAACCCAAATTCAAATGCAAAAACATAACAGCACAACCTTGAGATACTCACGCTCAGCTATCTGCAGCACAGGAAAGCCCATGTAATAACTGAACTCCACCATCGTGAGCTTCATCAGGGCGTTGCTGACCTCCGAGCCCGTCAGATAACCCCTTGAACCACGAACAGTGAAGGTGATGTCCACCGGCTGTCTCACCACCCGTTGATCCTCGTATTTAGGAGGAGCCATGGTGATGTTCACAATCTGAAACACACATTCCTAATTATACCACACAAAACATTTCCCATCCTTTTGTTAAGCAGTTTCTGCAAAAGCTCCTTTGTCTCTTAAAGAATTACTCTGAAGTTCTCGTTCTGATAATAATTGGCTTCAGTGATTGGAAAATAGGAAACAGAAGTGAGGAGTCTGCCCCGGGGCACGGCCTGATAGTAGTTCACAAAGGATTTCTATACTACAACAAACGCTTGCTTTAATCCTTACATTTATTCCAACTAAAAGTCTATAATGCAGGCATCAGTGTAATCAGTATAATAGGATAACACAAAACCCCACCGCAGCCAACTAACCATATAGCGAATAAGCTCTTTATTAACAAACAGTAAGCTTCTTTAATACTCAGCAACTAGAGCATGAAGGCCTTTAAATATAATTATCCAAGTAAAGAATCCTGGAGTCTTGTTCATGATTGATGGTAAGATGGAGAATGAAGCAGACAGCTTCAACAGCGATGGGAGAAAGGAGGGGAATATGAAGGTGCCTAGACTCCAACTCATGGTCATAACCTTGGTGTAGAGACTGAGTAGAAACTTAGCATCGATTTTGAGGTGGCTTGGGCATCTCTTTAGAACGAGACTGTAAGAACTGGAGAGAGATGTTTGGGCTACTGTGCTCACCATGCTGGATATCAACATCCACAAGAAATAAAACAATAAACAGGTGGATAGATTGAGCATGAATTGTATTCTACGCAACCAGAACAACAATCTTAATAAGCTAGACTTCTCAGTCATAAACTGTCGAACAAAGCTCTAGCTGCCGCTGAGAGCATACAGCCCTGACAGACAAGAGTTATTGTTCAGGGGGCTAATGTCACTGAGTCACTACGCTTTGAGGTGCAAAGCCACAGTGAAAGCACCCTTATGAAAACATCTGGACTGGAATGCAACTGGATGAGCGGCCGTGCTTCCCTCACTCGGTCCCACTCACATGCACTGTGAAGTTGGTCGACTCCTTTGAGCGCCGACGCACTTCCGCAAAGGCCATGGTCAAACCTTTCTCGATGCTCTCGCTGAAGTTGCAGAACCGCACGTCGATGTGACCGGGAACGAACTGCAGCACTGCACAGAGGAGGGACGTAGAGGGTCGGAGTTTAGCAAATTAAAAATTGGCACAAAATTTCCAATGCTGACATTTCAAAAGAAGGCCTGATGGAAGGACGTTTACCTGAGTGGACTTGATATTTTCTGTCTGGCGTCGTCCAGCTGGGAGACACAGACAGGAAGCGACGGCCAGACCTTCGCAGAGCGTTGATGACAGATATGGCCGTGTACACAACCGGACCAGACACGACGCGGAACACAAACTTTGGTGGGGGGTCCACAACCTTCACAGAAAAAGCAGGAATGTAATGACATAAACGAATCACTTATTACAGTCACTTATACACAATTATTTTAAATGGCTTGTGATAAAGACGGAGTTGAGGTCTGGAGTTGCAAAGTTGCTCCTGGCCTGGGGTGTGTTTACTACAGAACCCCAGATAAAGACTCAGGAAGTGGTCTGGCCTTCGTAGTTTGTGTGCACCACTGTCATGTTCACAGAAAACCTACTTATATAAAGATAACACACACTCACACACACTCACGAGCCAGCATACACACTTACTGTATATGAGAGCATCGCATGTTTTTCCTAATTACGTAACACAGCTTACATCTTGCATATGATTATCTAAGAAGCAATAAACACTACCAAATAAAATGAACTCTCCTGTATTTACCTGTAGCTCCACCGACTTGTTGAATTCCCCTTTCAGTATGTCTCTGACTTGAGATTTGGCGTATCCAACGGTAGCCCCAGAAGGAAAACCTGACAGACAAAGCAAATGTGTACACTACAGTTTAAAGTTATACACAAATAAGTAAGACAAAGCAAGATGAGATCTCAAACTTACCAATTCTTATTAAATAAGTCGGCCTGTCCAGGTCACAGAGGTACTGTTTAGATGTCGTAGCTGTGGTCTTGCCACCAGTGGTGGGGGTGACGTTGACACTCGTTGAGGCTTTAGCGGTGGCAGTAGATCTAGTCGTGGCTTGATGAGGAGTGTTTGTGGCAGTTGTACTTTTGGGTGCAGCAGAGTCTGTATTAACTTCAGTGCTAGCTGGGATCAAGGTCACTGTGGCGAGGACGTCAACTCCATCTTCAGTCACCCCCTGATCACCCAAGACGACTGGGGGGGCCACAGTCACATTATGAGACGTGGATTCAGTTGAAACTAAAGTTTGCTCAGTTGTAAAAGTAGAGTCCTGGGGGGTGAATTCTGTGTCGTTGACAGCCGGTTCAGTGGGAACTGGGGAGAAGGCTCCGGTTGGGAAAGACTCTGTAACAAACCAGTGAACATCCGTCAGAGACGAGGGAGATATTACATCGTCTGGCAGCAGAGGTGTGGCACTGGGTCGCACAGGTTCTGTGACTGCAGTTCTGTCCAAGCTAGCAGTGAGTGAATGTAGAGACCAATCTGTGGCGGACACCGGACCGCCCCACATGGTAGAAGAGGGATCAAGGAAGTGGTTTGGGACGATTGAAGGATCGAGAAAAGGCTCAGAGGCATTGACCAACACAGGACTCTCCTCTGTGGTTACCAGTGGAGTTGATTCATCGTGAGGCTCAAACCCTGACAGGTCACTGGAGGACTCGTCCTCAGCCAGTTTGGTATCGTTGGTGAAGCCACTGGTGGGTGTGATGTCCGTAGAGCTGATGGACACCACAGTTACATTCCCCCTGTGTTCAGCACCAGCTTCTGAACCGTTGTTCTCCTTGCTCAGCTGAGTGGTGTAATACTCCAAGCTGTTCATGTCAGGTAAGAGGACGTCTGTTGGCTGGATTGTGAAGGTATCTGGCCAGTCTATGTCTGATAGGTCAGGTATATCACTGTCAGCAGTGGGAGTGGGCTCCAGTGTAAACTGAACTGTCGTGGAGAATGAGGAAGGATAAATGGATTTAAGTGGACCAACGGTGCTGTACGCTGCTGCGAGACTGAGGGAAGGTGAGACATGAAGAGGATACAAGGACGAAGGGGATATGCCCACCCTGGATGGGAAGGATGTGTCGTAGGTTTCTGTGTAGTCCTCCAGATCATACGAGTCAGAGGGCACCTTGGTGACCAGAGAGTAGTCGTCTCTATCTGTATCAAAGAAAGACATGGTCTCTAAGTAGTCCCCAGATCCCCAGTCCAGTTCCATGGTGTTGGTGGGGTAGAAGTCCTCTGGAGAGACCTCAGTGGGCTCGGATGAAGGTGATGAAGGGTGGGGAGCGATGAAAGGCACATTGTAGCCAGGAGACAGAATTTCATCTTGGTTTGGTCGCATGTTTACCACATGCGGGCGTTTGTTCTCCTCCAAGGGGGCGCTGCTGGGGCTCAGCTGGTTCACGTCCACTAGTTTACTATAAAATTCATCCGCTAAAGCGCCAGCGAACGTCAGGTTAGGAGGCTCAGGAGAAGGCTGGCCGGGTTCTGAGGTCATGATTGCCAGTGTTTGCTCTGAGTCGCCGCCCTGCTGCTTGCTAGAAGCTGCTTTCTGCTCAGAGTTAGGACTTCGCTGAGGTGTTGATCCTGTAGAAGCAGAAGGGCTTAGCGATATTAAGGATTCATTGAACTCTGGATGTGGCTGTGAACTCGTAGGAGTTGGGGAGAGAGAAGACAACTTGTGATCTGAGTTTGTCCTGCTTATTTTCCAGTCTGTGGAGAGTTTAGCTGGTGCCTCAAATTGTGGACCAGAACCAAGTACAGGCTCAGGGGGGCTTAATGATGGAGTTGTCAGAGCATGTGGCTCTTCTGTGAGGGCATCCCTTGGCGTGTTGGATTTGGAGTTATGCTCCGACTGAAACAGCATTGTGTCAGCAGTCCTAGCTTCATGGATTGGTTGAGGAGCTGATGGCAGGGCACCAGGTGAGTCTGGGCTCTCAAAGGCAGTGTAATGTGAGTCTGGTAAGGCTGATGGCGATGACCCCGGGGGATCTGGAACATCTCCCAGACGTCCCATGGGGTGGTGTGTGGAGTCCAGCGGAGGCTCATCTGCAGAGGAACAAAGTGTTTCTGTTCAGCACAGCAAAGCATACAAAAGAAAAGCACAACGAGGAGGGCTGGACTGAATAAAATCAGGCCACAGCTATTACTTCAACTCCTTTACTCAATGATGTAAAGACAATTAGTCAACTGTTATTAAAAATGACTGCTTTTATTTTCCCAACACAAGGAGCTAGTTTAGGACAAAGATGATGATGATTAAGGATGGAAGGTGATTAAGATTCAACAAACTGGATTTTCTTCACTGATGGGAGTTTGCTTTACGTCCTACTCTGGAAAACATCATCCATAAATAAGAGAGCAGGTAACACCGTCTCGCTCCAGTGAGGTCAAACTGCAGCTCAGAGAGGCAGGATGAGACCAAACATGACTTTTCATGGCAGACAGGCAGGCACCCGACTATAAGCTGTGTTGTATAACTGGACCGGCGTTACATCAGCGAGATGGCTGCAGTTTGACAGCGTTATGCTCGTTGGTCTGTAAATGGCCAACATGGGCATTGATCCTTGAGGTTTGCACAAAAACTATCGGACGTGCTCGCTCGGATATTACACGGGACGACAGTTTTTTATGAAGTGAGTCATTCAGGTCATCTCTGGAACAAAACTGACACGATCCATTTCAGTCTGTTTGCATCACCAGACGGTACAGTACAGCAAAACACTGGAGTGAAACTAGTGGGTCACAGCTGTGGCAGGTTGAGGATGTCGTATGTAATCCTGGTCTATACTTAGATTACATCAATACCATATTGACAGCTGCATCTTACACTAAATTGGAATCTGAAATCAATGAGACATTCAGGACGGCTTACCAGAAAACACCCGTTGTTCGTCTTGTGTACATTACCTGCAGCCTGTAGCTGATCTTTTGTGCTTGTTTGTACATATTGATTCCTGAGAAAAAATGATCAGACCTAATCACTGGTACACCTAACATTCAATTTGCTCAATGCCAGTAGAAGGCAGGACTAAGGAAACACTCACAAGGTGATGAGAAAAAGAACAATACTCGCCTACAACGTGAAATCCTAACAAAAGCTGACAATAAAGATTTTCCTCACTTCCAGTTCCAGAGTGTGGGAAAACGCTGACATGCTCACACTGACCATATGTCTGGGATTTTATAATCACACTCCAGAGAAAGCATTTAGCGTTTTTTATGGTGCCTGATCTTGAAGTGATGGATGGTGTAATTTTCAACTCATCAGGAAGGAACTGTGCCTGTTACAAACAATATTAAAATCCTTCAGGGTGACATTAGAAACACTGAAATGTAGAAATGGCAAATGCAGGGCAATGCAGTCACTACACTTAATTGAGTGCCAAGGCCTCTTTTTTCGCCCGTATTACATAACATAGTATGTCATGCATGCTTTAATTTGGGAAGTGCCTTGATTACATTGCACGATCAGTGTCGGAGAAAAGCTGCATGAGCTGAAATAATTCTTTAATAATTCACAGAAGCAGACCTGCTAACAGCTCCATGCAGCTGTGAAGGCTTGCATGTTCTATATAAACGTGTCATAAATATTCCAAAAGAATAGTTTCATAGTTCTGCTGGAAACTGTCTCAGGAGCTGATGGCAGATAACAGGACCGATAATGAGAAGCCAGGGTGCTGCTTACATTAAAGGAGATCTTATCGTACTGCTGTTGGCGTTGCAGATAACCACAATGACCCATATACAAAACTCACGTCTGGATTAGAGGATTTACAACATAAACAAACTCTGTTCAGTGAGCTCAGTGCAGACCGTATGTCTTGAATTTCTTCCTGAAACTGGGTCTTGAACAGAACAAGACTTTAAAGGCCCCATTATTGACGCTGCCAGGAGCTAGCCACCGACAGCCTCTGCACAGTGACTAAGCATGCAGCTGGTTACGGCCGCCGCTCTTTGGAGTCTACAGAAGCTCTGCAGAATCATGCACGTCTTGAAAATAGCTACAGAATCAGCTGAGGGAGAAGACTATTTTTAACACTGGGAGCACAGAGCAGATCACTTATAAAAAGCATCAACAAGAGAGAATATACTTCTGGAGCATCAACTTCAATTTACCGCATCACTTCATATAAGCAGAAGGCCTCTGGCTTGGCCCAGGAGAAAACTCCCAACGTAATTATAGCCTACACTGGTACCTTAATCAAGTCAACATGCGACTATAACGGAGCCCGCTGGAAAGGACTCAGAAAGGAAAAGCCAAGACTTTCCTCTTTGAAGGCGAGTCTGTGTTGCACATTCTCCACACTGCCACACAGTCCGCTGTGCCAAGTGTTTGAACCCAGAGGGATGAAGCACACAGCTGGGCAGATGCACACACACACACATGCACCATAATGTGCTTAACCATTATTAGCAGGAAAACTGGAATAGAAAGGGAACAAAGGCAGGAAAGGAACAGCTACTTCAGAGTGATATCAAGTCTTTTATAGGTAGTTGTTAGGAAGATACTGCATCAGTCGGTAGTTAAGTCCCAGTTTAGGCACAATGTGGGACGACCAAGTGGTCACTGTGTGAGTAGTTCTCTGTTCACTGAAAAATACACTATACTGATATTCCATCTGTACTCAGATTTGGTCTAAAATACCCCAAACACTATCCTGATCAAGCTGCACTTGACTATTCACTGGGCTGTAAATAAAGACGGATATAAACGTACACATAAAAGAACAAAGGCAGCCATGCTTTCAAGGAGACGGTGTTTGTTGAGAGAGCGCGTTAATGTTTGAGGTCATACTGTCATGCGTGACCCCAAAATGTCACCTCATCTCAACAAGCATCTCCGGTGACAAACCATTTCATTTCAGTCACATTTAGGACAATTAAGCCTGCCTGAAGGGACGACAGACATCCAGCTCATTAGGACAAGGACTGCTATTGGCAGGTGATTGACGATAACGCTGGTAATCGTAGTGATGATGGAGGACGATTATGATGATGATGGAGGTCAACAACGAGAGGCAAGAGCGCAGACAGACAGAGAACACGCTGTGGATCCAAACATCAACGCTCGCTTTCATATTTTGCTAGAAACATATTTTTTATGGCAAATAGAAAACCTAGAAAATGTCAAAAGTGGAACCATTCTTACACAAAGACACTGAGTGCTTAGTCTTAATAATTAATGGTCTGAATACTGGAAGGCTAATCTCTGGTAATGACAGTCAGAGCGACAGACAGAAGCCAGGCACAGAGCGAGTGTGATCAGCCTGAATCGGGGCTGACATTACAGTAGGCAAAAACTGACAAAGGCCTCCAAGTCTAGTCTGCGCTGCCACCTGTTCCATGAAACACGAGTGTGTCACACTTGGCTGGCCGCTCATTGTTCGGCCCGTCTCCCAAATTAAGCGCCGAGCCGCGTGCAGATGGACGCCTTCAAATATCAGGTCGGGAAGGCATGAAAGTCAAACAGTCCCAGTTTCTCTCCTCTCGTTCTAATCTCACACCTCCAGTTAGTCACCTTTTCTGCTTCTCCAGAAAGTGAATCATTTTTATGGTAAGCCCTCATTTCACTGCCAATAAAAACTCATTACCAGAAACAGGGACAGGCTGTTACTGCGTTTGCAGCCTTTAAACGTGTTAAAAAAAAAACTACATGTGCAGTTTAAAGACTCACATTCGGCGAAGAACAAAAACTGTTTCCCTCTGACTTCTCCTCCTAAAATGAGTCCCATTGTTCCGACATCACTTCAGAATTAATCCACATTTAGCGATATTTCATGTCTATTCGTCAGGCCTCCACGTGTCTCCTAGCTCAGACTGGATCTCATGAATAGAGGCCTTGTTCCTGCCATGCACTTAACTAAATTTGCATTAAAAATAAATAGATAGTTATTCATTAATTAATCATTCTTATGATGCAGGGCGGTGACTGAGCAGAAGTATTAAGAGGATGCGGGTTTTCCTTAAATTACACCATCTCACAGGGGACGGCGTCTTTTTACTGTGACTTCCAGCTCGAGTAAAAATCCATTTGTCCATATTTAAGCAGATGATGACACAGAAATAATGCCCTTCTTGTGGCTTGGTCGGTTTGTTCTGTTTCCATTTATACATCCAGCTCCAGGCTTGAATCACTGCCAGCAATCATGTAAAAAGGATTCTGGCAAGAGAGGGATTATTTCTGCTGGTGGCTGATCTGATGTTCCTTTACAAAAACCCTACAATGGAATAAAAGGAGATAAAACGGACCGGGGAGACTGTGCTGAGGGCAGACGTGGCTTCATGCATCCGTAACAGCACCGGTTCAAGATGAACATCGGCAAAACCTTATGGGATCATATACCGGATCACTACAGCTCCCCACTAACCTACATATGTGTCTGACTGTTTAAAGGAGCTCTACAGAGTTCCCACAGCGTCTGACTGCCTTTTTATTTTATTTTATTTTAATTTGGCATAAATACCAGCAGCACATTTCTGTTTTACTTAATTTAACCTTTACAACTGGCTAACATTCACCTTCCTAGAGGGCATTAAAGTGTATGGATTTACTGTAAAGTCAACAGCAGCATATAAACTAATCATATGTTTAGATATATCTGAGAATACAGGGGCGAGAAATGGTTTGCTTCAGCTACTCCATTCACAACAGAGCATTATTTTACTGGTTTAGCCAAAGCACAGTACTTTGGGACGTGTAAGAACACGATACAAAAAGCATAAATGCTTGAATGTTTGTGCATAAATATTTCATGCAGGGCTTTAAAATTGTGTTCTCTGACACATTTTTCATATATTTTTAAATACGGTTTTGCATGTTTGAGATAAATTCTGTGATAAGTGTAAAATATTTACAGAAAAACAGAGAATGGAAAACAACGCACAGAAGCTATACGACGGCAAAGCCTCCAATAATGAACACAAACACTTCTAAATCCTCCAAGGAAGCTAATATGTGATTCTGCCTTCGCTGCCTTCTCATGACTACAGATCCCAAGGCCAAAGCAGAGTTAACCTGATAACGGCTGTCTGCAGGAAGGGAAGCACAGAAAACACCTTCCCCTGGTCTGATGTGCTCGACCAGACGTTGTGCTCACAGAGACAGAAAACGGTAACAATGCAGAACTCTAAAGCGCATCGATGTCCCTCACCACAGCAAGATGTTTAGGCTTGTGAGAGACGACAGACACAACAGTTATGTTGGCAAGGACGTTTGCACAAGATGGAAACGACAGCCAACGTGTTTCTGCCTCCATCTACTCTAATGCAAGTGGCTGGTGAAAGGATTAGTTGGCTCACTTCGTCAGTGGAAGAGACGGAAACTTCTGTGTGTCTCAGCTCAAACAGCCCACAGACAGCCGAACATTATACGAGGTCCAGCTGAACTGTTTAAGACTTATTTTTGGTGCCGCTTTAGCTCACCTGGTTGAGCTGGTGACCCCCGTACAGGAGCTATAGTCTCCGATGCAGCAGCCATGGGTTCGAATCCCGCTCATGGCCCTTTGCTACAACCCCTTACCCCACGTTCCTGTCTCTCTTTCGACTGTCCTATGCAATAAAGGCCAAAAAAGGCCAGAAAAATAATGAGTAAAAAAAAGACTTATTTTTGGTGCAACCTACCTTTAATCACTGGACTAAGGTTAGTAAACCAGGCAAACACTAAACATCAGCCACACAGCAACACACACGTGTGCTTGCACATGTGCACACTGAGCAGAATACAGCACACATACGTTCCCATGTGTGTCAAGAAATCTGAGATACCAATTACAGAGCCCTGTAATGATATCACTTCCTAGGTTTGCCAGAGTCTTTATTGCAAAAAAAAAAAAAAAGGAAAGTAATTTAATGGTTGTGTAATTTGAAAAAAGAAGAGACAGAAGAAAGGGTCTTTTTGGTATTAATGCGAGCTAACTACAAGCCCACACATGGTTCTGCTTTCAGCTGAGCCCCTTGCGTGACTGGCTCTGTTCAGCTGGCAGGAGCTGCGTCGGCTGAGAGCAGTCAAACAATCAAGATACGGCTGCGCTGACATTTGGTTTATCAAGGAAGCTTTTAAGATGGGAAAGATTCCATTGTTTTTATCAGTGGAGGTCAATTAGATCCCAGCCTCTGCCAAAGCTCAAGCGGCCCCCCGACAGACTAAAACTAGTCTGAGCACATAAAGGGTGCATTTATCATAAACCTCGACCAGTTGCTTTCCAGCGCTCGTACTTGTTGAGTTTAGCCGTCATCAAACAGTAAAAGATTAAAGCACAGATTTAAATCAATAATACGAGGGCTGTAAAGACAAAGCTAGCTTGAATGTTCGTCCAAATCTTGCCCATGATCTAATAGTTCAATAAAGGAAAAGCCAAACATGAAGTTTTGTAGATGGAGAGGCTGCCAGCGTCTACCGTGAACTGATTCAGAGGTCTGATTTGGCCAAAAATGAAGAGAACGGAGATCTGACTGAGGTCATGCCTGTACTTCAGAAATCATCAAATATTAATGTGACCCTTGTTTTTCTTTCCTGAGGGAATACGTTTTAAGACAAGAGCAAAGGAAGTGCAAGAAGGCAGGATGAGGGGGGAGGGGAAGGCAGCAGGATGAGGGTCCAAATGAAAAGGAGGAGAAAGGCAGTGTGAGCAGAGCTAGCTACGAGGACAGCTGACTGCTCAGCATGTTCAGCCAGCCGCTAGAGATTATTAACATGTTGGGCTACTGAAGAACAAACTCGACAACTTCAGGAATTAAGTTCATAAAAGTTCACCAACAGACGTGATGACTGGCTGGAGCTTTCCCAGAACCATGACCAGCTACAGAGCGTTTTATGATTGTGTCCATCTTCATGAAAGGCCCGGCACACACTCACTCGCATGCAAAACGTGGGCACGCTCCCTCACTTCTTCAAGTTCTGACTTTCTTTTAAAGACAGGAAGGCAAAGACCTGTAACCAGAGAGGCCCAGAGGACTGTGTCACTCAGCACCCTCTTCCACTTTGTCTCCATCCCGCTCTCAGACTTCAGGTCCTGGGTTAACACACAGTCTGCTGGGGTAGGTCAGGTCTCCTGGAAGCTTCAACTGCTCTCAAAGAAGTCATAATGTGGGACAGGAAATATCTGCGAAGGATTAGATGAACTGTTTACCTTCTAGGTAGTTGCTGCCGTGGCGAGAGGACCAAAACAAAATGATTCAGCCTGGAGAAGCTCAAAAGAGGCCGGGCCGAGCCGCACCATCTGCTCTGATAAATATATAAATAATCAGCTGCAGTTCATCAGAGCACACAGCGATTCGGGCTCGGCGCAATATGGCCTCAGCGTTGCCTTCTGTCAGATCATGAACATTGCATTGCACATTTCAAGCTCGAAACGCTGACAGGTTGTTAGCATAAGGAACCGTAAGCAGAGTCAGGGCCATGTATTTGTAATAAATACCGGCTCACAGCGGTCCGTTTGTGTACCAGCAGGACTGTTAGTGGTCAGACCAGAGTGAGTCCAGCAGCAGCAGCGTCAACAACGACCAGAGTATTTATTTAGCTGAAATCCAAACGAGTGAGATAAGGAATAGTGAAAGGGAGAAAACGTAACGCTATCTGTGGTCACTGCATTCAATAAATACTATGCAGCTGATCACATAATGTAAAGCGAATCCATATAAAACAATATATAATAAATAATATGCTGCAAGTATGGTACACATTAAAAACAAACAAAACCCCACAAACAATAAAAACCCTACCAAGGTGTTTCTGTTCCTGAATAAATAAGATTGTTGTTCTAAAACAATATTTCTACTCGTTGGATGCTGAAGCTGCAGTGGAAACTCGCCTTAAACACAAAACAGGGTACAGAAAATCACTAACAGATGTAAGTTCACAGGCCCCCACTCTGGTACCTTCACATCACAACCTACAACCAGGTAATAGCGGCCTTCTGGAAAAGATTACGTAAATGAGACTGCAGCCGATTGTGGAGGAGCTGACGGTATAAAAACTGTGAAGGTGATATCAGAAAACACCATGTGACTGTCAGGTAGCAGTGAAAAGCCGTTTTTAAAAAGTGTGTCGATCTGCTCTCATTAACCAACCAGCAGAGCAACTTCCACTGCTCTCACCGGAGCCAGATAATACCGGGCCGGGCCAGTCAATAGACGGGCCGGGTCAGTCACTGGCCGCTTTCCAATGGATCATTCTGCTCCGACTGCAGGCCTGGTGAGAGCAGAAGGACCCAGTGTTTGGCTTTTGATAGGTTCTACCCATTGATCTGCGAGTGGCTTCCAGCTCTAATGAATAATGAATGGCCATATTGTCATCCCACACAGATCGCATTTCACATGGAAACGGACTGCGCTGGTAATTAGACAGGACTTCGCTGGCCTGCAGCTCGCTGTGCTCCACTCGCCAGCCACTGCGGCGCACAGAGAGAAAGGCTGAGAGGGAGGGAGACGGCCGAGGTAACATTTCAAGCGCGTTTTATGGCATTGCATAAAAAAGTTATATATATTTGTAAAGATTTTTTTTTTCATTTTAGATCAAAACATGTGGAAAGCAGAACCTGAGCAGAGGACAGGAGTAAGTAGGGGAGTGAACGAGAAAATCTGTGTGATGTAAACGGGAAATTACTGCGAGACGGTGGGTCTGGAGGAACAATTAGACGCAGGTCGCCGTGCTCCGAGTGACCTAGAAACTATACGGTGCTTTTCTGACTCTGGTGGAGAGAAAGTTGTATAACTGGTGGTTTAAGTGTCGACACAGACGCTGGAAACTCAGCTGTCATCCTGCTGCAGAGCGAAGTGTACAGCAACACATAAAGAGGATGGACACGTGTGAAGCTAAATCACATACAAGCACAGCCGTTCATGACCAACTTCTATCTAATATTTTACTTCTCAGTGGAGGATAATGAGCACGTTATATGTGGGCAAGTGAGCGCTAGAAAGTTTTCTTCTTGAACATTTATTAAAACTACAAAAATAACTCTTCTTTGCTAGATATTACAGAAAAATCAGGCAGCTGATCCACATCCTTGGAGGGTTTCATACAAATCAATAACTGATGATGGCAGGAAATCATATTTGACTCAGTTCTGGTTCTTAAAATCCCACGCTGCAATAACCTGACGATGTGGCACCGCAGCAGGAGCACGTATTTGTGTTTTACACCGACTATAATGTACAAATGCATCCTGCTGCTGTGATACTAGTCAGACCTGTTAGACTCCTGCTGCACAACAAGCTCCTACTGCTCAGTTCTGACATTTTATTATTCTTTTCAATGTTTAAGTATTTTTCCAAGCTTCTGTTTGGCTTCCACAGAGCGCCCAAAAAGCCATGGTGGAAATTTTTCTTCTCAGTTTGAGTTACGTGGCAAAACATCCCTTACAATAAATGTTGCATTCCACAGATAAAGGCTGAGTGTGTGTTATGCAGCAGACAACACCGAGTGCATCCTCAGCTCTGGGTGGTTCCGGCATCACAGCCACTGCACTACACAGATAACTAGCACGAGGTAACTCGCATCTCACTGAAAAAACTGATGACACAGGCTGTAAGTAGGCTGTGATTACAACTATAGCCACGGGGTGACATAGCGTTGGCTTTTGTGCATGGCTGTGCCTCGGTTGTTGTGATTGTAGCTGTGAAATACCGGCGAAACACGAGCTACATGCAGGAGTGTGTGAGCAACAAGGATTGTGCTGGACGAGCGCTGCAGCGAGCCGACTGCTCCTCCTGACCTGTGCCGTGGCCTCACGTCATCACATAGTCAGCCTCATCCTTACTTACAGCTTCAGCCAGCACAGAGCAGCTGTGCTCACAGTCGGTGGCTGCATATTGTCAGTTCTTCCTTTGGAGAGATGTAATGAGCAATAAAGGCATAATGTCTCCCATAATCTCATAACACTGCTCCTCCACCTGCAAAGCACTTCGCTGAACTGTCAGTACATTGTGACTGGATTGGACAAGCACACGGTTCAGGTGGGATGCAAAGAAGAGTGCAAGCTAACGCAAAAGTTATAACAACAGACTGCAATACCTGCTGATCCTGTAGAGGCTCTGCACGATGCTGCAGCGATAGCTCTAAACAAATAAGTGAATTAATACAGAAGGCGTGTCCCTTAATGTTCCCATTATCGAGCAATAAGTTTCATTCAAAAGTGAAAAGTGCCTAAAATAAAAGCAGCTAATTCAGAACAGTATGTCGTTGTGTGAAGTCTGTCCAAACCACGGCTGATTAATACATTCACATGTGATGCAGCGGTTTGCAGTCGGCCACAGGAGAGCTGTGTGAAATGATCCTCACAGGGCTTCGTTTAGTTCAGCATCAGAACCGTCAGGACGCCTCTGTGATCCGGTGAGAGATATCTACCCATAAGAGATGGAACAGGCCCGATAAAGCCCTGATCCAAATCCACCCGAAGAAAACACAGCATTTCTATTAAAATACTGAATACGAAGGGAAGTAAAACACACACAGACTGAACCACTTGCTAAATGAATATCTTCAGCTGAGCATGCAGGATTTGACAGCAGCCCACATCTTAATTACAAGCTAAATGAGAAGGAGACCAGGGAGAGAAGGCCACAGGACATCTCACAGAGGTTTGGCCCGAAACACAGAAAAACAGACACATGAAAACAAAATGTGGGAATCGGAACACTAAAAATATTTTAAAGTAAATATTCACTGAAAACAAAAAGGAAACACAGACAGACTTCTGCCATCTTTAGAACCAGAGCTGTTTGAATACCAGAGCACATCTGACCAAGCTTTATCTCCACCAGTAGATCAAACTATTCAGGAAACACAACTGATGAGCAAATGCACACGTTACACACAAGAATTAATATTTTAAATCAGTTGCTTAACTTATGGCTCAGAGTGTGTGTTGGCTGCAGCAGGTCTACATCTGACACATGATCAATGAAACTGAAGACGATGTGTAGTTAACCACATAAATGGTTATAATTAAAAAAGCAGTGCGTGGACGTGTCAACATATGAGCTACTAATTCCTGATTTCCTGCACAAGGTTCCCCCCCCAGCATTTACTACATAATCCTATTACCACGTAATATCATGAGTTTCTGGCTGCCCTTAAAACGTGTTCTTTTCACTGGGCAGTGTGCAGGGGTAAGGGTGTTAAGTGGGATAATGCCACTATCAATAAAACTAAGCCCACGGAAAACACCCATAAAGTGGACGGATTTAGACCCTTTCTCTTTCTCTAATTACTGGAAATTGGTTTAACTTGAGAGTCGGTGTGCGGCGGCGGCGGGGACGGAGCCACTTCACGCCACCAAATCCTAATTACACATCATGACTATCTCAACTATCCCAGACCAGCAACTGCCCCGGACACTGCTCACGTTAAAATCATGTCGACGTAAACCCACAGACAGAGACGTTGTTGTTCCTACAAATAACTACAAACACACCAAAGGCAAAGAAAACACAAGATGCATTATTAGGTTTACAGAATATTTAAATAATGTAATTTCTTCTTTTTACTATTCAGAGGATGCAAAGCTTAGCATAAGAAAGTTGGCGACCGTGGCCTTAAGATTAGTAAAAACAGCTCATGACTGGAAGGTTGCTGGTTAAGTTGGCCTTGTGCAAGTCACATAATAACCCCCAACGTCTCCAGTGCAGCTGCTCAGAGGGCCACAAACAAGCCTGCAGTTGTGCTAAGCATCTCCTCGATGTGACTGTGCATAACTGTGTCGAGCTTGGCTGAAAATGTGCATTCATGAGCAGCAAACATAACCTACGTTAATGAAATGTTTAAGAAAAAACAGGGCGTGTAAAATGTTGTTCTTTGTGATCCTGCTCTGGACATGTGAGGCTGAGAACAGACACATGGCTCAGATATCGCTCCAACCCAATCCTCAGGATGAGGGAGAGTAACCATTACCAGGAACGAATAAATCAAGATAAAGATCTTGATTACGCCCAGCTTGGATCTTGGATGCCATTAATTCATTCAGCTGCATATACAAAGTCAGCAGGCTCACGCTGCATCGATGTTTACTGTCAGTTCAGAGCAGCTTATGCAGCTATTCAGTTAGATCACGTTTATCCAAGTACACCAATAAACATAAAAATCCACTTTCTAACATTTATAAATTTCCCCTTTCTTATACTAAAATGATGAACATTATGGGATGCTTTAGTCAGCTTGTCATTGCTCCTCCTCAAAGCCACGTGAATGTCGTACAACACCCTGATCAGTGTCACTTATGTAACACAAGTGTAAATGAGTGGATCGTGTCGTGTGAGTCAGCGAAAGGTGTTCTCTTACCTGCAACAGGTGAGTCAGCTGCGATCACTGTCACCAACACCGTTATCCCCAGAAACAGTGCACGGCGGCGACAGCTGTGCATAAGAGCCTTGAGCATCACCATCAAGCCCACAGTGGAGACTAAAGCTGCCATGGCGAGGCGGGGGTCGGGTCAAGGCATTTCACCCAGCCGAGGAGAGAAGACTCATTCTGTGGAGATAGCCGAGGTTCTGGGAGGTTATTCTGGGCCGCTTGGTTTGTTCTTCTTCACTTTAAGGCTCCTCCTTCCATAACACGTCCTTCAGTGGAGAATAGCTGCAGAAAACAAAGAACACTCAAAACAAAGCTTTTACTGCTGAAGTATGGCTGCACTGGTCAGACATGAGAGGAAGGAATCAGAACAAAACTTCAGTATTCAGATGATTAAAAGCCTTTTTTTAAATGTTTACATTCATTGCACTCAACATAAACATGCAATAATTAAAAAAAGGCCAAATTTGAAGATCTTTCTTCTACAATCAACATATTTTTAAAATAATATTTTCCACTCATTGACTACATTTTGCTCTTTCTCTGCACTGGGCCTTCCATGGAAGTTCCTGCTGTGGTCAAAATAAATAGATTTCGTGCATTCCTTCACATACAAAACATGCATCTCATCCCACATGCAGAACATGAGGGACAAACCCACTCCATGCTGAATTAAACAGCATCAGGGGTGCAGACAGGTTTATCTTTTGTTTACTTCTTGTCCACGCAGCTCCAGGTCGTTATGAGCTCATGTTAATAACTGGTCAGACCCAGACGGACCAGAGGCTGCTCCCCCATCAGCTACACGACCCAACTTTCTCCACCTAACGCGGTCACACAGGCTAAAGCGGAGCCCAGCACAGAGCTCACCCCCCGGCTGTGTCTGCTAGCTTCCACCGCTGCTCTCCGCGGGTCTCATCCCGACTCGGTCTCTTGTCCTACATCCCGTCCCGTTACTTGTTTAGCTTAACGGTCATGTGGCTCCCCGTGAAGCTAAAGACAAAGCATCTCCCGTCTGAGTGAAACAGCTAAAACATAAATGCTAACGAGGCTGCTTAGCTAACACACACTTGGGTGATGTTTGGTGAAAGCTAGCTTAGATAAGACGATGTTTCTTTGCTCCTGCCATTCCTGTCAGCAGCTCGGAGCTGCGCAGACTTACCCCCAAAAAACGGGAGCTCCAACTCTGCCAGTTCCTCTGTCACAAAATATCCCCGGACGTATAGAAACGCTCTCCGAAGCTCTGTCATGGATCTCCGGGTAACCACCTGTCTGCCTCCGGACTTATTTCAGTGTAAACGTTGTATGAACGACCTGCTAGCTGGATTTCATCTGACACTCTGGGTAACTGTTACCTTCTCTTGTCATGAGGATCGGCTAAGCCCCGCCCCCTGGCAGATCTGATTAGCCTCTAATTTAGCGAGACGCGCTCTGATTGGCTGAGGCGCCACTCCGTCAGCGGGGGCTTTTAAAAACTAGGTTGGTCCTCCTCGGCTGGCGTCTGCGGCTTCCACGGCAACGTTGCCTCATGCGATGATGCACTAAACAAGGTATATCCACGCATGAACACTTTCGCGTATTTACCTTTTGGTGACACTGAACCAGTCACCGGTACCGAGCTCAGTACTTCCTGCGTGGATTTTTTTTTTGTGGGGGGGTGCTAATCCGACTGTGCATTCACATCCCATTTAATCAACAGTTTCATCAGCAGTTATAAGCCTATTAAAGCGCCGTGTTGCACAAGAAACAAGAATGATGCTCGCTTTGACATTTCTGCAAATGCTCCACACTTCAGATGGATTCTATTGTCCGACATGTGGCCTGCTGGTGGAGCCTGAACAAAAACCCGTGCATATCAAGGTTTTGTGGTTGAAAATAAATGGAGATGATCAGCATAACCTAATCACGTCAGCGCCAGTTTGTGTGAACATATTGATGCATGCTGCCACCTAGTGGCAGTGCAGGGATGCTGAAACAGTTTCAATGATTTGCTATTAGAACTTCTTGAGAACCTTTAGCAAACCGTGCACTCCTTATACTAACAAAACATATTTCAGTGGTTTTATGCTGCATTGATTCCCATTAAATATGTTTTATCCAGTATTTACTCAGCTAGTGTAATGAAATAAAGTCCTGGGACGGTGAACGGTGCAACATTTGTCTGTTATTTACAGGATGCTGTGATCCATCATGCAGCATCATCCAGGAGGCATCTGATTGGTGGAAAAATTCATCCTGAAGCATGGCAGCAACTAAATGAAGACCTACCTTCTGCAGACAAAGGGCCCTGATCTCCACAACATGTCTGAGGTATCATGAAGAATCAGAAGATGATGAGACAGCCTCAGTTCTGCAAGATGCTCTGAAAAATCTAGCTTGAATAACAGTATGCTGGGGGAGGCTGGAGAACTGGAGGTCTCATTAAATATTGATGTAATTCATGTTTTTCTGTTTACAACACTTTATGTGAAGTTAATTAACAATTAAAACCCTTGCTTTCCCTAAAACATCTGCACAGTACCCCATGGATATAAATATGCGACTAATTTTGCATTTTTATTTTCAAATACACATATTTATATATTGTGTTATATACTTTATTTGACTTATGGATTCAGTGTCTTGTCCAAGGCCACTTCAGAAGGGTGTGTACTTGCCAATGTGGGAATTTTAGGTGACGAATGGTTCTGAAAAACCTGCTTCCAGATGACCGACGCTGACCAAAAATATAAAGGTAGCATACAAACAGTCTTGTTTTCACACTCAAAGAAGAAAATAAATAATCTCATTTCAATTGGTAGAGTTAGAAAAGGGTTAAAGTTAAAGCCAATTGTGCACTAAAAGTGTTTGAGCTGGTCATGTGGTGACAAATTCTTATCCACTGAGTTAATTCACACCCTCCTGAGGCGTGGCTTTACAGGACAATGACCAAATAGTGTGACCAGTGCTTTGACCTGCAGCCATGAAAGGCCACAGTGAAGCGTAGCTTTATTCTAACGGCACGATGCCACAGACAAACAGAGAAGAATGGGATATTTTTGTTCAACCTAATGTGGGACTAAAGTGCAGTAATTGCTGCACTGATGCCACAGTTTGCTAAATCTTCATGGAAGCTAAAACAGTTTACTATGTTGGAGTAACAGAATGCAGTACATTTACTTAATATTGCATATTTGTGTTATCTGGCTGTTGCAGCAGCTTCTCCGCCGTGGACACACAACGAACCCCGAGCAGACACAACACAGGAGGAAACAGGACGCTGGTGCCGTGACTTAACAGTTTAATGTAAATCCAAGACAAAGTGTGATTACATTTCTACACATATACAATATGCATATGTGAGCATACAAATTCTCATTAATAACTCGATTCACCTCGGAGACCGAAAAAATGATCAAAAGTAACAGTGAATAACAAGCTATAACATAGTTCACCACAACGCGAGCCCCTTCTCACCCTACAGTTAGTAAAGAGGACAATTAAAATAACTATATTCTTCTATTTGACGAAGCTGTTTGTCTGTTAAAATCCTCCTGTAAAATTTACAATGCTATCATTAGTTTTTTCGAAGCCTAATATAAATTCACTCCATTTTTCTACAACGAAAATGATTAAGAGAAGCACACAACATCATAATGGTAACACAAGCGCTTAGTAGCAAGTACTCAACTTGTTAGGAGGTTTAATTAATCCTTTTTCTTATTGTCATTATTATATTTATTTAAACATTCTATAAAGCCAGTAAAATATCCATTCTCATAACATACTTAATAATATTAGGCTAAGGAACAGGGTATACATAGAACGCTACATCAACAGATCGAAATAATGAGACATCACACCCCAATAAACAAAAAGTAAATAAGAAAAGACAATTAACGGAGAAGTATACTAGGAAATACTGCAGCACACATTAGCTTTATCGACAAAGAATGAGATTTTACACCATTGAGAAACCATACAGCAATGGACACGAAAGGGGGTCAGGGTTTGATGCACTCTTAGGTCTTTAGAAAATGTTAATTATCGCTTTCATAAGCGGTATTGTGCGAGTAGCTATTTAATAACTTCACTAATTTACTCTTATCGTTGTGAGGATTGTGATTTTTGACGTGACCTCCAGCTTCAGACGGATATTTTTTGCAGCGTAACCAATAAAATCTGGCTTTGATCGACCACATCCAGATTTTAAGTCAATTATCGGCACAAAAAACATCTTCTTGGTGGTTAGCTTTTTATGTTATGAAAAGGGGACCCAAGTATTACAATTTAGAGAAACCAGGTGGCAGAAATCAATCCTTGTTTCGTATTATACCAATTACTGATGGCAGGAAATCATATTTGCTTCAGTTTTGGTTCTTTAAATTCGTATTTTGCAATAACCTGACACCCTCCATCAGTGATGGCATCAAACCTTGACCACCGCACCCTGAATTCCCCCAAGGAATAGCCAGCAAAAGGAGCAGATCCCCTTAACAAAGGTTTAAAAGAAAAAAAAAGAAAACAACAAAAAAAAAACAAACCATACACTCTTATCCAAAAGGGCTTTAAGAATGCTTGTGTAACTAGATCATGAATTTTCCTGGTGACAGAAAGTTCATCAGCACATGATTTATCCACCGAACACCTGTCCTCCACGTCTTTGTACTTTGGGAAGCAGCTGCGACTTTGCCAAACGATTTCTCTACCGTGCAAGTGTTGTGTGGTTTGATGTTGCAGGTTGTCTGTTCACTTACTAAGCTTCAAGTCACCCTAGAGGAGTTTGTTTCGAAGAAGACTAATGTAGCACTGTGCCGCGCTCTCAGGAATGTTTCTGAGCGTTTCCGAAGCTCCAGGACGAGGAGTACGCACGACAACACCGGGAGCAACACTGGAAGTTTGAGTGTATTTCATAGGAGAATGCCAGGCTTCAGAGAGAGACAGAGAGAGAGAGAAAGAGATGCTGCCTTTTTTTTTGTTTTTTTTTTAGTTTTCTCTAATTTAAATGTCACCTTAAAGCTTTGGAGGTATTGTTGGTTATTTGGAAGGCAGTACTTAACGATAAAGTTGCTAGCTGGGAAGGCTAAACTCACCTCAGCGACACAGAAACATCTTCACACTCTACTTAAGCACATTTTGGTAATTGTAAGGTCACTCGATCTACATTAATGCTCACATTTCTGATTCCCCTTTTTTCTTTTTTCTTTTGTATAAAACACAAAACGTCGGTTATGTGAAACCAAATGAGAGACAAAAGGTATCGTACACGTCAGGTTATCTTCCACGATGTCGCGCCTTCTGGGTAACCGCTCGTTTCAGTCGACAAAATAGTGATTATTTGATATCCCCCCCTAATTATGAGGATAGTGGTAATTTTACATTATTAGTCTCAGATGGGATTTTCCTGGAGATCAAATGTATAATTATTGCATCATGCGTGGCCACAAACGGTGTAGAAATTAAACTAAGGGTCACCCACTGAGACGGAGCTAAAGCCATTTCCAGATGTCGCAGGTCACGTATTACATTCATTTTGTGCAGGTGACCATGGTTTAAAGGTATAGCTGTTGTTTTTCTTTTGATTAATTCATTTTTACAGGTCGTTCTGTTCCATGGCACGCTATTGTGAAACAAACCTTTTTTTGTTGTTGTTGTTTTACAAATCGTACAACACTAATAAAGCTACAACATCAACAACAGAAGAAAAAAAAACTGGCTTATAAAACGATTTGGAGAGAGGTTAGATAATTATACTGATTTAATCTAGGCAGGGGCAAAGTGTGAAGAGTAATGAAAGCAAAAACAGGAATTAAAACAGACTGCAGCTGTTCTCATGGCTGAACTGTCCAGAATCGAATGACTGAGCTGTATGCATGACGTGAACCAGAACCGCCCTGTGCACTTGTATATTGTGTATCATGGTGGTAAAAACAACATGTCCTCAAAAGCACTTTTAAAAATATCATGTTAAAGATGAGACCAGAAGTTATTGCCTGTCTTGCTCAAGCAACGCGGCGGAGGATTGCTTGTACTGTAGGTGTGCTGTGCTGTACACGGTCGATCTGGTAGAATTCTTTGGTGGGACGAGCAAAAGAGTCAGAGTGTGACAACATCATCCCCGTGCCGACGAGAGCTGGGGCTGGAGGGCTGGGGGGACGGGACAGCAGTGTAGCATGGGTAATGCCAGATTCCCTCAGACAGTGGAATGTTTCAGTAGTTTGTCTCATAACAGAGGAGTCAAAGGATTTCAATGGAAAATCATCTCCCTTATGCGTGTGTGCTTAGGCCCCAGCGGCCCAGAGGAAATTAAGTACATCAAATAAAATTATAAAGAAAAAAAAAAAAAAAGACGACAACAACAGAACAGAGACGAATGATGTAACCAGCAACACACTATGTAATCACATCTTTAAGTGCCCGGACCCGAGGCTTGCATGCTGGAGCTGATGGGGGGGGGAGTGGAGAGTTTTTGAGGAAAGTACCAGGATGAAAGACCACTCCGGGGCCCATCATAGGACTGTTCAAAACCTGGGTGTGGAGGCACCCTCGAGCCAAGTGTGTGTCTGTAAGGGGGCCCCAGTGGATTATCATCAACTCAACACGTCAGCAGTGTTGGAACACTTTACACAGGTGCACCCACCTCCACGGAATACTAAATATTACTGTACATCAACCCCCAGGTTACAAAATAGAAATGAGCCTGACATATAATAAAAACACACACACACACACACACACACACACACACACACACACACACTCTGATAAAACATCCACAAGAATTATTGCAACAATCTCTAAAAAATAAACACAACATGTACTACAGCCATGTCCAAAAAGTTCAAGATAATGTTAAAAAAAAAAGAAAAAAAAAATCACTTCAAATGCAAGTACTATGGCATGAAGGAGAGGGAAGGCTTTCACTAAAACCACCAGCAGTTCTGATGTGCCCACGTTCAGGAGGACGAATGAACAGAGGGGGAGATTATTTCTATCATCGGCTACGAGAAAATGAAGTCTGTTAAATCAAGCAGCAAAACACACAAAGCAACAGCCCTATTGGTTCTCTAAAGTGTTCAGGTATCCCGTCTGGCTGGCGTGGTGATGTCTGTGGTGTACCTGGTTCGAAGACAAATGGACAGTGGCAACAAACCATCCACAAGGTGCCCTTCCAGGTGTACGCTGCGGCATTTCCCTTCTGTTCTGTTCCTGCAGCTCCGAGACGCTACCCCCCCCAAAAAAACACAAAAACCTCGAGCGCGACTAATTAACTTCCAATTGAAACAAACGACGACAACAAAAGAATTGGTGTCAGAATTTTAAGTGTGCATTCGGGTGATGCAGTGCCCGCTCGCTGCCTCCCGCGGCTCCTACCCACAACCTGGGCTCAGTGTTACTATCAACCTGCTCATTGCCAACTTGCTACCATTTTAGTCCCATTTAAGATAGTGAGTTTCACCCTGCCCTCCACGGCCCCTTCCTAAACTGACCCTACGCTTTCAACCAGCCCCTTAACTCATGCCTACACAGTGTCTCTCTCAAACAGCCCTCTCTACTCTGCTCTTTTCTGTTTGTTTTGCTGCAGCCAGGCTATCTCCAGCCTCACAGAATCACCCTCACGGCAACAATCACTTCCTGTCAGGCCCTTCTCTCGGACTAGCTTTTAACCTTAAAAAACGACCTCTACTGTGTCTTATACTGTAACGCATTCCTTGTGCATGAAAACTGAGCTTTGCTCCGCGATGGCGATAGCGCCTATTCCCTTGTGTGTTTAAAAGAAACAAATACACTCCAAACTAAAGCCACGTTGTTGTTTTTTGGGTGCCACTGTGATAGAGGTTTACAGCTACAGCTATACTGTACATTTTTTTCATATTTACATTAATATCCAGCGCAAATGTAACAAGAATTTATCTATGACTTTGGTAAGTACCCCAGGCAAGTTATCTCATGCACACATAATAAAACAGCTCAGCGTGATACCAGCTCTGACATTAATCTTCATCATCTATGGTATGCTGTCGTTAAGGACAAGGAACAGCAAGGGCTGAGCCTACACCTGGAAGAGAGCTACAACTGCCCCGATTAGGATGTCAAACCAGGGAAACATGACTCTCTAAGTATAGCTATAGTCTCTTGTGGCTTTCAGGATCCAAGCCAAGTAAACTGTGTTGTTATATCTGTAAGGCACTACGAGGGAACAATGGTCAAAACCTAAAGACTGCAGAGGGTTTTGAGGAGGTGGACTACACACGCATGGCTGACAGTAGCACACACAGACAATCACGTTGTACATGCCTATGTTATTATAACCACTTTGTGCAATCACATTGAAAAAAAAAAAAGAAAAAAAGGAGGAACAAATAAATCTATTGGTATCAGGGGAGAGAAAAAAAGTTTTCTTCTTAAACAAACAGGTGCAGACTGCTACATTCTAAGAACGGGGCCCAGCTAAGACACCTAGCTAAAACTGAAGTATCATCAGAAAGGTGAAACGTAAAGGAAAATATCTATAAATACACTAAAAAGTTTGTTGTCTTCTGTTGGTTATATTTCCAGAAGCCTCCTCTGCTGGAGGAGGTGGAGTGGGAGAAGTTGCCTCTCGTTTTCTCCCCACACCACGAATGATTTGGAAATACTAAGACAGTTCAAGGCCATCAATATTTTTTTCTTTGAAGAGCAGCAGGTTTCCGTATTTCACCTTTTCCCAAATCTCTTGGGATTCCAGACTTCCAGTCAGTAACCCCTGTTCAACAGTCACTTCCCAAATATAAGAGGGGAAACAAAAAGAAACCAAACGAGAAAACCTCCACTGTCCCAGAAAGGCCTTCTTCAAACTTCCCTGTGAAACTAATGAAACGTCGTTTTCCTCATAAAATAAAGCAAAGAACAGGCAAATAAAAGCAAAAACTGGCCCTTTCAAGAAAGAAAAGAAAAGAAAAAATCAAAAGAAAACTTCTTGAACTGTACCCCTCTGAAATCCAACCCCCCATCTTTCCCTTCTAGAGAGGCTGTGAATCGTATTTTTTCTTTTTCTCTCTGTCGTTAAATCTTCAAGTTATACGTGACAGTTTCATGAGGATTGCATGTTCCTCTGTCTCTGTTTATGTCTGAGGTTGAGGAGAGGATGTTTAGGATGTCGGATGGGGGCTCAGGGTGGGGTTGAGGCAAGCAGCAGCGCTGGGTCAGGCTCTCCAGTGTCAGTCAGTGTCTTCTCTAGAGGTAAGGGTACTGGTTGACCTTGGTGGGGCTCAGCGGGTATCCAGTGTAGACAGTGGAGGCGGGCGAGGCGCTGATGTAGGCCTGGTGGGCGAACTGGGCCTGGTACTGGCTGTGGTGCAGGGTGGGCGAGGGCAGCACGCGGTGGCCCATGCTGACCGGGACTTGGTGGACGATGCTCGGTGGGTAGCTTCCGTGCTGGACCGCGTGGCGCGCCGAGCCCTGCGATGCCACCAGGTGGGCCACGGTGCTGGTGGAGCCCAGAGCAGCGGGTGCTGTGTAGGTGTAGAGGTGTGGCTGGCTGGGCAGGTGCGTGGCAGCCAGGTGCGGGTGAACGTTGCCTGTGTGGGAGGGGCTGTTGTGATGGAAGGAGTACGGGGCTTGGGTGGCGATGTTGGGGGTGATGTAGGCCTGCTGGCGCCGATGTCCTCCGTTTCGCTCGGCTACCATGTGCTGCTGGGCCTGGATGAGGAGATGATACAGATTTAGTTACCGTTACCTTTGGACACTGCCAGGCTAGCCGTGTTGTTAGCATTGTGCAAAGCTAAACTAACAGGCGACACTAACATTTCTCAAAATGCTCATTTGTTATTTGAAAACTATCCCTACAAAGCTGACAGTCTGGAGGTGTGATGCTTCATGGACAGACCGTCACACCCTGACAGTGATCAGTCACATCGTACCTGGCTGAGATTGAGAGGCTGCTGCTGGAGGGGGTGTGGCCCTGAGCGCTGCTGTCGGTAGGACCCGCCTCCAGTTACGCCCCCTGGTATGTGATTATTGCCAGATGCCACTCCATTGGAGGATTTGAACTTGTAAGCTGAATTCTGATGGTTCATTGCGTCTGTGGAGTAAAAGGATACAAGCAGATGTAACACATAATAGCTGCCGGCTAATTCGAGAGGCCACGTTTTATGAAGGAACCCGTCATTTACCTGGCATCAGGCGCTCGCACTCGGTCGGGACCTCGCTGTTCTGGGTTTTGAGAGGGGGGATGATGATGGTGCGGGGGTTTCCGTTGTTGTAGTTGTCCAGGATGGTGGTCTTTGTGTCGTAGCTGTTGTTGTTTGGGGGTCTCGACTCCACGGTGTAGGGACTGTTGTTGCTGGAACAGTCGGAGTCCGGCGAGTCGTGGACCGTCACACAACTGATGACATTCTTTCTCTGCTTAGAAGACGAACTGGAGGAAAAACAGAAAGGGATGACAGAAGATTGTTACTGAGGAAGCCAAACCAGATAGATAGAAAGATAGATAGATAGATAGATAGATAGATAGATAGATAGATAGATAGATAGATAGATAGATAGACAGATAGATTTCACGAGCACTAAACAACCGCTAACATTCATCATTTGTCCTGCAGCCAAATATCGACCCCATAAGTAAATGCACTGATATAATGTGAAAAAGTATATCTCATCTGTTTTTTCTAGGTGTAATTCTGTGGTTATGCTACTTGTGATCATATCATATCATTACGGTGTTGTCAGAATTTGATAGACCATCAGAAAACGCTAACATCCCAGACACCACCACTGGCCTTGGGTTCGCCAAATACCATTTTATGAGTTTACATTAAAATGCGGTTTTATAATCAGCCTCCTGCTAACACAGACACGATGATACATAACTGAAAATGGCTGTAATACAGTATGCACTGTTTTGAACGAATGGAAGAACACATAAGATGATAGAAAGTTGGATTTTTAGCCCCGCTGGCAAAGGCAGAAACATATCTATATCCAGCTAAGTGAAAGCAGATGCACACCATGTTTCTGAAAAGGCTCTTTGTTGTCTTTATCCTGCTGATCTAAGACTGCTGCTCTTTGTGATGTGTTTATATTCATATTTAAATGACAAGCCTGTGAATATCTTCCATCAGAAATAAACAACAGTAACATGACGAGCCCTGCAAACTTCTGAGCCTGTAAGTGAGCTAAACAGAACCACATAAACCCAAAGCAGACCCGTGACGCTGACCTGTTGTTCTGTTTGTGGTCGTCTTCCTCGTCCGTGTCGCTGCTGATGGTGATGATGCTGACCGCGGGGCTGGGAGTGTCGGGGATGATGATGGTCTGTCTGGGGACGTGGTGCTGGTGCTGATGGTCGCGGGTGGTGCTGGAAGCCTGCTCCGCTTCGCTCGCCCCCCACCCCCCGCCCCCGCAGCCCTGCGTGGGCGGACAGTTGGAGGCCGAGCCGTTCTGTAGCACGGCGCAGCGTGGAGGCGTGTTCTCCTTCACCCGCTTGGAGCGCTGAGGAGACAGCACCACTTGGGAGGACGACACCTCGTAGGCTGACATGTTCCTTTATGGAAGGACGGAGAAGGAGGTGAGCGGTTACAGAGGATTAAAGGAAAAAAAAAACACCGGTGACCTATTGTGATGATCTTCAGTCTCCGGGATGATGATTTATAGTTTACCTGGCAGACATCTGGTGCTGTTTGTTCTTTTTGGAAGAGGAGTTGTTATTGGTTGACGGCTGCCTCATAACATGTGCCACTCCCACATTGAGGGTCTGGTTGGATGGGAGCGTGACGTGACCAGCCAGCAAGGCCGGCTGCTGCATGATGGGATTATAATGGCTGCCATGAGGGTGGGAATTCCTGCAACACAACACAATCTCATGTTAACACAATTCAAAAGCAATGAAAGACGCCCGCAGGTGAAGCCGCAACGCACAGAAATACTGGAAAATGCACTGATATATGTAGTATGTCAAATCCAACATTAGTGGAGGATAGAGAAGGTTGGACAAGCAGTTCCCACAGAGGCCAGCAGGAGGCAGCAGCTAACTTTTCTATGGAAATGAGGCGAGGGAATAAGTGAGGGATAGAGCAAAGAGGGAGGGCAGAGGAGCTGACACCAGCAGCTGTGGAGCGATAGCTCTGCAGAGGAAGTGCGACACTTTACCAATCGTCTCTCTGAGGACAACAGAGCTGCCACTGGACAGGAAGGGAGGGAGAGACGGGGAGGGAGGTGTCTTGTCACAGATGGACAGCTCCGAATGAATCCGAGCATACATGGCCCCGGCAGCCCCTCCACACATGCACGTTATAGAGCCGCTTCCTCCTTATCTCCCCGCAGATTGCCTTCTCCCATCTATCCATCCATTTATCAAGTCCTCGCTGTGACAGGCTATACTCTACATGATGTCTCCACATGTACATATATTCCATCTCCCTGAGGTAAATCTGCTCTTATAAAAGCACCAGTGTTCATTTGGAGACTGTGATTCATTGAAAATAAAGGACAAGTTGTCAGGAAGGGACCGGCTCCCAGTCAATCAGTCTCACGTCATGCCATCTTTCTGTAGCACATTCTGACCATAAACCATTTCTGGCCTCTGAAAACGATTCATCTGAAGTGACCTGACTGTTTTTATTATGTATATAAACTTGATTTGACAAAGTGCTTTGTTTTGAAGACTTTAAAATAACACATGTCAGCCTATTAGATTTGTTTATCCAGCTAAATCCTTCAGGGAACTGTAGGTTCAAATACCACGGGCCACAGTGTTCCATGCTCTCCACAATCACAGTAAGAGGAAGGAAAAAAAAAGAGTAAGAAAGCTGTGTTGTTCACCTCCAGTTGGCAAGAGTTTGTGTGCTGCTCATGGAGTCGGGGATGACAGTGGCATGCTGGACTGAGGTGTGGGTGAGCTGCTGCCAGGCTGGAGGCAGCAGGATCTGCTGGGTGCCGCTGGGCCAGGCCTGCTGAAGGAGGAGAACACAGATGGGGGATAAACAGAGATTTAAAGGTCAGAAAAAGGAGACACAGAAAGCAGTGAGCTGCCACGTAATGAAACATTCAAACTACGCATTTTTATTTTAGGAAGTCTGTCACAGCAGCGCAAAGTTGCCGGAGATTATGTTTTGGTTTTTTTTGTCATCTTTTTGTTCAAACATCGTAAATGCATGAACAAAGAAATCTCCGCTGATTAGTTTGAGGGGACCAATTCCAGCGTCTTTTCAAAAGTGCACAACAGCTGGTTGAGACTGGCTGCTGGGCATGTAAAATGAACTCCGCCAGCTTCAAGGAGACATCCATCGACAAAAGAGATAAGGCCAGGACTTAATAAAGATGTACAGCAACTCCTTTCATTGTGTATGAGTGAGTGAGCGCGTGCACATGTGTGTGTGTGTGTATGTGTGTGTGTGTGTGTGTGTGCGGTGTTACTGTGATTATGTGTTTGACTTGAGTCAAATCAACCTATGGTCTAATTAAATTCGTAGGCCTATTCAAGCCGCTCTCAAAGAGGCTACTTTGTATTTGTGATGCAGAACGGAGGACGATCAGGCAGAATCTGGCCCGAGATGTGCCAAGATGAGTATGTGTGCATGCATGCCTGAACACGTTTGTGTGCGACTGTGTGTGTAACCCTAATAGTTTAATGCAGTTGTATTGATTAGCACTTTAATGTCAGGGCTAATGAATTGTTCCTTTAATACCATTTGCACATCTATTTACAACGGCATCAGTATGTGCTGCAGCACATACGCGTTTAAATAGAGGCAGAGAAAGACGGAGAAAAGAGAGGGAGAAAGAGAGGCACCGTGCAAAATGCAAAGCAGCTAATCTGTGCATGTGGCAATGTTATTTTTCTTTTACCTTTATCTTTCAACTTTATCTTAACCTTTATTTCTATATCCGCGTGCGCTCTGCTCTGTCTATTTCCATTACATTCTCACACAAAGTGACTGTCCTGCTCTGTAGTCTCACTGCAGGATTGTGGAAGCTGAATTGTTTTTTTTCTGTTTGAGGCAGGTTGCAAAGTCCAGTGCTGCAGGGGGCATCTGCAGAGTAGCAGCGCTGCCTCGTCTGTGTGCTGATGACTGACATCTCTAATGGAACATTCTGGAGTTGGAGATGATCTTTACATCCAAGACCACATCCAAGGCCTTTTATCAACATGCCATTAAGAGCCTCTAATACATCCATCCATCTCCTGCTCCTCCTCGCTCTATCTCCATTCCTGGCACTCTACATGCCTCTCTCGCTCGGCGTCTGCGTTGTGTAACCAGCCTGTCTGCCCTGAAATGGTAACCCAGTTAAGAGGCCGTTTTCTTTCTTCTCAGAGCCTACCATCACTATCAGCAGCCCACCGCCTCCCACCTCGACCTACACTCCCTGGGTGAAAACCCTTTGTCACCTCGGGGCTTTCAAAGCCCCAGCTCTCACTCCCCAATTGTTTCCACATTTTCTGCATTCCTGCTCCAGATAAAGGTCCCGCTGGTTTCCCTGCCTCCCTGCTTGGAGCCTCCTTCGCTCTGCTCTCTCTCTCTCTCTCTCTCTCTCTCTCCTCACACCCAGGTGGCTCGGGGCTAAAGCTTGCATGGGTCCGAGGCAAGCAAAGGGTGCCTGGGTGACAGCGAGCGGTGGGTGGATGAAGTCACAGGTGGGGAGAAGGCATCCAAGAGGCAAACAACGACTCAGTCAAGCCTGTGAGACCTCCCACATTAAAGGAATAAACACGGAGAAACACACATGCCACACACCCAGTTATTAGGTGAGCTGTTCGCTGGCCTATATAAACCATCTGCTTATGTTAACTATTGCCTGTCTTTGTTTAACATGTGTGCAGACACAAGTTACAGCGAACACCTGCAGAGCACGGCAGCAACGCGTGATCCGCTCTTTATATATTAATTATTGCAACTGACATTTTCCTCACTAACACAGAGATTAGATTTTATTTTCCCTTTGTTCGATCTATCACATCCTTTGGATCTGGTGATGCTGTCAGTCTTCTGGTCATGTAGAGCCTCATCCAAGCTTCCCTTGACCTCCGAGGATCCTCTGAGGCCTGTAATTTGGAGCGCCTGACTTGGAAGCAGCCGTGGAGCTAATCACCATTTGGTATCTGACAGATTAACCCACCATAGAAACACAGGCATGTGCACACACACACACACACACACACACACACACACACAGAGCTTTGCTGCCTGCCTGCCTGCCTGCCTACTGCATGATTAACTGGAGATAAGGGAGTGCTTCAAACTCCCTGGATTCTCAGGGATATTTAAAGCCTTCATGGAAATTTCCATAGGGAAAGAGGTGGTGTGGCAATGGAAGTGGTCTACAGTCTCTATGTGTGTGTGTGTGTGTGTGTGTGTGTGTGTGTGCAGAGAGAGTGATGCACAGTCACTCTCTGTTACTTCCAACAACTGTATATTAGCAGCTAAAGCTCTGGCCCCACTGTGCAGGCTCCAGTGAAGGCCTTCTCTGTGTGAAAGGCTCCTGCCTTTGAGTGCATCAGACCGTGGCAGCCTCAGCCTTCAGGAGAGCAGGGCAGCAGAGGGGGCAGGCGGAGGGGAGACAGTACAAGTAGAGAGAGAGAGAGAGATAGAGAAAGGCAGGGAGCACAGGAAAGCCTGCCTGAATGCACTCAGGAAAAAACAGCTGCCAGCAGGGGCAGGGTCACGAACATCGAGTGATTTCCATCCTCCATCGATAGATACTATTCTTAGTGAAGGCTCATGAAAAAAACCAGCGCGGAGAGCTTTGTTTGAATGCGAGCAGTTCAAGGTTCAGAAATGTTCCTGACAGGCACTGTTATTGTTAAGATCCAAATAACTAGCAGCTCATTTTCTATGATACTCGAGCCTCTTCCTACCTGTGTAAGGAGGCCAGGTTGAATCTGCAGAGGCTGGGCACCAGGGGCCTGCGTCACTATGGGAACAGCATTCTCCATCCGCACAGAGTAACTGGTGTGCTTGGAAGGGGAAGCCTGCAGCCCTGTGCATAAATAAAGCATATGCACGGAGGATGTCAACAAATAAGCACGGACGTCACACACCCCCCCCCAACACACACACACACACACACACACACACACACACACACACCTACACACACACACACACCCCACCGCCATGCACACAAACACATCTGTCACCTATGAACACTATCACTACAGTATCTGTAGAATGAACTCAAACAGATCAGATAATGTGTTATATATGCACAGCAGTTTATCTCCATTCAACAGATGCTACAAGCTCTCTGCCATGTTTGAATATATGCAACCCCGCTTAGAAAAAAACCCCCAAAAACAAAAACAATAGCCACGGAAAATAGAATAACAGCAAAGATATTAAAATTCTTTTCAAATGATTGATAGCCTCAAGTTATCGATGAATCACAGTTTGCATGGCATGACTGACACTGCTGTCGGGTGCTGCACAACAAAAAGACAAAAAGCTCGCAAAAAAAAACAAAAAAAAAGAGAGAAGAGGACTGTGTGCGTGCAGAGATAGAACCAAAACTGTCACATTATGTATGGGACTAGATAAATGCTCCTTAATTGTGTTTATATATCACATCATATCAAAGCAGCTCTAGTGAAGGTGTTCATAGCTGAGGTCTTGTGTTTTGCATAGATGACTAGAAATCCCATTCTATTCCTATTTATGCTAAAGCACAGTGGCTGGTAGGACCTCCTTACCTTGGAAACCAGGTGGGCAGACTATGAGCGCCTGCTGGAAGGGGTCAGGCCGGGCAGCGCAGAGCTGAGGAGCCCCTGGCTGCAGGGGCATGCTCCTCTGGGCCACGGCTGCCATGGAGGCAGCGGAGGGCTGGTAGAGTGCAGATTGGTAGTTTAGTATGGAGACATCAGGACTTGCAAAGGAAAGGGTGGCATTGTTGGTGGAGGAGGGAGCCAGGTTGGTGGCCTAAAGGAATGATGGGATCAAAATAAAAATCATGAGAGTGGAGGTAGTGATGGGAATGACGGGGAAGCGGAAGCGCTCCGAGGAGGGAAGGTACGGCAAAAACAGAAAAACAACACAATTCTAACAAAACAATGCAGACATAAAAGATGCAAAACAACCACCAGATCAAAAGAAGATGGATAGAGGGGCACCTGGCGATGATGAAAGCCGATAGCAGAATGAGAAAATTGGGTGAATGATTTGAACAAGCCTTAAAATATGCGGACTGTTGATTTGATTAATTAGAGGGAGAGAAAGAATGTGAGCAGATACGCAATCAATGCTACGATTCTAAGAATAATCAACCATCAATGAGAAAAATCAGCACATTTAGACTGATCATGTACAGCGTTCACCGGCACACAGACCTCGACCAGAACAAAGTGCTGCCGGACAGAACATATACAGTCTTTACTCCTAAACCACACAGGAGCAGAACCGTCCCGCTTATTATCACTTCACTGTAATGACGAGTGTTAAAGTTATAAGGAGATCACATTATAATTCAGTTTAAATGTAAATGTTACAGAATAATAATCAGCCGTTATAATAAGCTGCTGCAAAAACTTGACATTTCATGTCACAGCTTCACTATCTGGGCTCCAAATCAATTATGCCTGACAGGAGTAATATTTCACAGGCAACAGTCATCGTATAATTACGTAAGCTGAGGTAACTCCAGCATGTCTTGACCATTAATAAGACATGTGGAATACCGAGACCGCCTGGGAGCATCCTAGATACAAACAAATGCTTTTAAGAGACACCATTTGCTCAGCTTGTAAGTAGTGTTTGCTCCACGAGACACTGTCTAATTTTAGCCCTTTTCATTAGGTGTACGTCGGGGCGGCGGGGCGGAGGGGGGGGATACATAGACAGCGCTTTCATTTTTCATTTGCTCTCTTTAGCGTGTTCGATGAACACCAGGAGAGAGAACATAATCAATATGGCACTGTGGCATTCATCATAAACAAGCACGGAAGCAGCAAAATACAAGCCAAAGATGCATTCCAGCCTCGCAAATGAATCGAGTTGAATAAATCACTAACTTAAGTCTGTCTATATGCCCTGAGAGCCGGGCGCAGAAAAGACAAGCTGAGGGAATGTTAATCCATTTAAATCACAGCAAGATGGGGTTTTTGTCGCATGCTACACAGTGTGAGCTGGCTCGATATAGTTGGTGATAAAGAACTCTGTTTACTAAAGAGCGGGGTGGGCGAGAGAGCAGGAGTTGTAACTAAGCACAATCTGGAAAACCTTGCAACCAGACGCTCGGTGATTCCGGCAGAAGCCAAAAGTCAGCAGTTTCGATTCACAGACTGTACGGGAACGGAGCGGTAAAGCACCACAGGCTCAACCCAGGGAAATGGGAGGAAAGAAGAGAAGACAGAGGAGGACAGGAGCGAGAGGAGGGGGAAAAGAGAGGAAGCCTGGTAAAGGGATTCTTAAGGCCTGAAAGCCCCAGAATGCAAGGCAAGCAGGAAGTGGGGCTTGTCATGTGTGTAATCAGCACTTTGTGACAATCCCACAGGACCTGGGGCACAGACAGAAATGCAGGCAGACAGATATACATGCACCAAGACAGAGAGGCAGGCCAGTAAGCATGGAAACGTGCAGACAAACAGCAAGAATGGACAGAAAACAACAGAACAAAAGGCACAGGCAGCAACTCGCAGGCTGCTTCGCTGTTTCACCAGCATTCGGTTAAAACACCACTGATCACATTTTTGCTCTGCTTTAATTATTCATTCTGACATATATAAATACTCAATTAGCACGGGTGTGAAGTAGATCTTTTTATATACCATTTTTGCTACCATGCAAATGTAATAAACCACAGCTCAGCTCATTTACATACTTGCATCTGACTGCATAAAAGTTCAGTAGCAGCGGTTGCCTCATGGCATACTGATGAATGAAGATGTTTAAGGTTGTGTTTTTAACCTTACCTGGCTGTGCACAGTGTTCAGCTGGTTGTTGAAGGTCATGGTGAGGTTGGTGGAGGTGCTGGGGGCCACGTGGGTGATAAAGGGCGTCTTGCTCTGGTTGACTGTGTCGTACATGTTGACGCGACGCTTACAGATCTCCATGTTTTGGAAGCACGACTTCACACTGCAGAGAGTGAGGGAGACCAAAAGAGGGAAGGGATGAGCGGCGTGTCTTATGACAGTAGCAGATGCTGCTTCACCGTTCAAAAAAACGATAATTATATAAACAACAACAGAAGGGCCTGTTGAGTTCGTACTGTGTGCTGTGAGGGAAATCAAGGAGATGTGACATCGTAACAAAGGGGTGGTTCAGCGTTTCGATGGGGGTGATCCTCTTGTCTGCGTCAATGGTCAGCATCTTGGTTAACAAGTCGATGAACTCCCTCCTGTCGGCCTTCTCTGCCAGCATGTCGCTCCCCTCCAGATCTGACGTCATGTTCACCTAAGGGCACAAAACAAACAAGCATGCAACTTAGCATTTCAAACACTTCTTCAGTGGCTGATTCAAAGCCTCTAATGTTCCTGCAGATGGAAGATAAATCTCTCCCACAGCGTACTCCCATAGAAGGACCTATTAATACTCACAAGGCTTCACAAGTTCGGGTGTCAGTGTACGTGTCACAGAGCCTACTGATAACCTTGCACCTTAGTGACATTATAAACATTTGCACTGGTATTCATAGCACCACTTGAAATATCTCCTGGCGCCTTCGCTGAGATTTTTATCTATTCCTGCGATGTGAAAACAAACAGAAAACACGAACCCAATAAACACTGCCATTGGCTAGTCATTAAAAAGCCCTTTCACACAGCGCACCATTTTGCGAGTACCTCTGAAAAAGCTGACATGGGACAACTTAACCTAAATATGTTCTGAGGCGATTCTGGGAAGCTGCCTTGGAACATCGTGTTGCTTCATCTGCAATAAACATTGCGGCTTAGGCTGTGGATAAATACTGGGAAAAGCAGCAGATTTCTGCTTTAATGCAAAGCTACATAGCTAGCAGGAAATTATTTGTTGAGCAGTGGACTAATTCTGACGTTCAGGTCTACTTTTAGGGTGAGGAATGAAGGAAGTGGGACAAGGTCAGGATCTAGCCGGTCAGGTTTTTAAGCGAACAAGCAGAGTGTCAGGCTGGCTGAGGACAGAGACAGGGACAGTGGCAGCAGACAGGCAGCCTTGTTTATTGTGACTGCCATGCAGTGGTAGCCGGCCTGTTTTTCATAAAGACGCTACGCTTATCTGTGGGCCTGCTCCAGGGGCTATCAGATGTTCTGCCAGTCAACACTGCAAATCTGATTCAATTCTCTTTCTCTATGCAGGTTATTCAGGTTCTGTAACCATTCCTCTCTGCTTGCCATCTCCACTGGCTGTGATAAAGGAATAATCTGCAGAATGAGGTGAGAAATAATCACACTGTCCTCTGCTAGTGGAGGAGATGACTTTGGCGAAATGTACACAGTTTGGTGCCACAACAATCGGACGGGATAAAAAAGAAGCCCGATGAGGAGAGAGAATTTTCCTATCGCCCGCTAAATTAAGATATGTGAAATTACCAGATAGGAAAGATATCTTCTGGCTTCATTTTCTCTCAATAAGAATGAAAATGGCCACTTAGAAACATAAAAACAAGAGGCTTCAGCTAACATGGCATGTTGCATGCCAGTGGTTGTTTATGGAACCACATCTGTGTTGCGAGGAGGACTGACATGCCACTCTGGAGGAAGAACAGGGACGGCAGATGTCGAGCAGTGGGACAGATTGGGATATGCCTCAGGAGATGTGGCGTAAGGCATGCAGGATGCAGGCCTGTCCTCCACATAGCTGTACAACATGTTCCCAGTCATCTGTAACTTTAACACTTCAGTTTTTAAGTAGGAAGTGCAGCCGAAGTAAAGTGTGTTTTAAAGTGTATATATTAAAAGAAAGACTGGGGGAAGACCATGCAGCTCTTCCTGCCACGGCTGCACTCCCCATCAACACACACACTGAAGGATTGCAGATCAAAGTGAATCCATTTTCGAGCAGTTCCGGCCTTCCTTCCATCTACATCAGGCCCCTAGCGGGGTCCTACATTTGCTGTAAGTTGGTGTCTGATTTACTCAAATTAGATATACTTGTGACTAAAGCCTCCCCACATTTCCCACGACTGAAAGGAGGTTCATTATCTCTTCCTGGCACCCAGCCCCTCTGTCTTGCAGGGCCTTCAGCTATATCATCCATTATACACGCAGAGACAGATGTCCACAATGCTGACTTGTTTATATGGTCAGGACAGCGAGATGGGGCAAAATAGGCAGTTTTCTCCCATATTAAGGCTCTGTAGCTCTGCTCCGTCTCCTCTGTTTTTTGTAGTAATCTGAGTCTGGCTGCAACAGAGGAAGACAGGACACAGAGCTTGAAGCATACAAGACAGCGATGACCCAGGGGATATCATACCAGTGCAGGTTGGTTTCATTAAACTCTGTGCTTCGTGTGTGTGTGTGTGTGTGTGTGGTAACTGTAAATTCAACAAGCCCAGAAAGCGATACTATCTTGTCCCAGCCGGCAGCATGTTATTCCAGACAGGCCTGACAGTGGCCCTGGGCACTACTGGACAGCCATAATTGTCTCCATCACTTAAGTAGCTACATGTGTTGCGTATCCACATGGACAGTCTCCAGAGGCTGCAACTGGTTGGAAATCAAGATGACCATAATCCAAAAAAAAAAGAAAACCCCACATGCTTAACTCGTATCTCTTGGCTAGTCATTATCAGGAGACATGATCAAGGGGCATGATCACAAGAAAGTACTGTCAGAGGAAAGGCAAAAGGGTCTTGGGAAAATCATGGTAATTTTTCATCACTGGTGCCATAACTGCCAGCAGAACCAGTATTTGGCCAAGTGAGGGCGAACAAAACAACACTCCCTATCACTCACTGTCAGGCACGTCCTAACAAAATGTCATGGCTACATGTGAACTTTCCCAGCGCTCAGGGATTCATTCTGAGTCATGGAGGAAGGCGACACTACATGCAGCCATGTCCAGCTGCAGTGCTTTTCCCACATATAAGCTCTAAGTCTTTCTCTTTCGAGGTTATGCAAGATCTCTTTGCACAGGTGACATGCAGGACTGCAGGGAGAGAGACGCTAACCAGCTGAGTCATGCAGACAAAACATGGCCCCACTGAGCTGCTCTGAAACACTAGTTGGAACCTTCTGGACTGAGTGCATGTATGTGTCTCAGTGAGGGAGAAGGACGGGGGAGCAGACGTGCCCTCTACATGCTTACATGTAGTGTGGATCTACAAAGTGAAGACATAGCCACAACAGACACTGCAGCTTAAATAAAAAAGCAAACTGAACATATCAAACCTGTTAACCAGCCTCACCACATGTTCGGCTCAAATGTCAGCCTGCAAGTTATTAGATAGCGGTTAAGCAGAATGAAGAGCAGAGGCAGGGTTGAGGAGGGGTTCCAGTGAACAGATGCTTTCATTTCACTCTGTAAAATTGTGTATAGCAGACGAGGAACACTGCGGCTGGAGATCAGACCTTGGCAGGATAAATATTTTAAAGGATTTCAAATATCTGATAGATAATTCTTGGGATGTGATGGATCAAACCGGCCCGGGACCTGAGCAGCCCCATCAAAGATGCTTCAAATCGCAGACAGGCGGATGTGATTGAAGTAAAAAAGACAGCAAAACCACGTAATGCATCTGTTGTGTGATTTTGTGGGAAGGGGAAGAATTGTGCTTTGTGATACTTTGGGGTTTTTTTTTGTGAGACAGCATACCTGCGCCATATCATCCAAACAGTTGAAGATGTACTTGCGAGCCTCCTTGGACTTGATCCCTGTTTCACCCTCGTGGTCCTCTGGAGTCTGCGGGAGACAAGAAGCAGATGTTCCTCTCAAATCCCGTCACACTTCCCCTCTGGAAACGCACTATTTACATTTGGCTCATTACAGCCTCTTGTTGTTGACGTGCAGCAGGACTCGGCTTACCCTCCGAGCAACTCCGGGGTAGCACACAAATACTCATCTAACAGCCAGCAAAGATGGCGAGGCTGCATATGGAGGCGCACACTACATCACACCGACACTGAGACGACACACAGAGCGCACACACACAAACACACACACACACACACACACAGTTTGCCGTCGCTGGTGCACACGAACTTGACTTCATGGAAATGCACAGACGAGTATAAACATACGATCACTTTCTTACACCAAACAGAACCGACTATAGAAACCTCCTGACTAAACACCCAATATGTTTAATTACAGTCAGCAAAGCGATGCAGCTGCCGCTACATGGAAACACATGGCAAGGTCAAATTAAAGCTGAGCAGTCACTCTTCAGAGCGGAAAAAAAAAAAAAAAAACAGTGTTCAGGGTGCCTTGATGTTTGATTTTCTACATACCAAAGACACTAGAGAACTAGAATTACAGCAGCGGTGTCAAGTGCAAGTTACTAATCCATTTCTGTGTCTGCCCTACAATGCTCCTTTCAACTCTTATTGTCAGGAGCTCAGAAACACTCGTCTTTGAGCTGACAACCATGTGCTTTTAAAAACAGCCAATGCATCATACAGCTTTATTTTTTTTGTATAAATTTAAGCAAAAAACTTGACAAAAAAATTGCACTGCTTTTACCCAACAACTGCTAAAAGGTTAATGGGCAGCTGTCTGACTTGAACACTATGCACTCTATGTCATCATTAAAAGGCCAAACAGCATCGCCCGTTTTTGTCAGCTGTTGTGGCATGTTACTGGGATTCACAAGAAACAAATGTGCTCGATCAATGCCGAGCATAGACGGAGCAGATGTAGTGGAAACATCCCCATACCCTGCAGAGAAGGATCAGTATTTGCAGCACAATGCAGTCAGGAACTCAATGTGCAAAATCTCTGTGTGGCATACAAAAGTTCAAATTAAGTTAATGAGGGTAAAAAAGAAAGGAGCCGAGCTTCTTATTGAGTGGCCTACATAGAGGGACAGTGAGCGGAGGTTAGAGCAGGCACCCCTCGAGCTAGATTCATCAGGCTGGGTTTTCATTTGCCAAATCCTCTCACACAGATCCATTTGGTTCTCAATACCCTCTCACTTTGTTTATAATCAGCAACAGGGCCGTCAATGCCTCACACGGAGCGGCTTGTGGAATATGAGCTGCAGCTTTTGCAGGGAAAGCCTTTCCACCTGCTCCTGGAAGGATGTACTCGATGCTACCTGCCTGGTGTTTGTGTTGGTGGACGCATCGCTCCAGCTGTACCTTAAGTCTCCAGAGAGGATACGTCGAGTCTGGATCTCTGTTGAAGAACCTGGTGGTCTTCGTCCCTGCGCTCAACAGATACTCTGCAGGAAGACCCTGTGTCTGTGAGATGTACCGGATCTGCAAGAAACAGAAGGCGAGAAAATGCTTTTGAGATTTCCACATGCATCATTGAACCATGAGCCGTGCTTAATTGAGGAGGACTGTGAATCTTTCCCGCTGATGACAAAAAAAAAAAGGCTAAAACTTTAAGATGGATGTTCTTTTGGCAGTTTGAAAATCTAGGCTGACGTTAAGTACTCCAGATTTATATGGCAGGAATACGCACAGCCGCCAAACATGACCTCAGCTTAAGAGTCTACGACTGATTTGAGACTTGTAAACGACACATGCTAACTTTTTGGGCTTGTGGGTAAAAAAAAAAAAAAAAAATCAGACAAGCTCGTTCAGAGATGGAGCAAAAACTTGCTCAAGGTTTCCCCACTGAGCTTCATCTGACTGATAGAGAGAGAGGAACGCGACAATGTCTTGCTCTGGAGCACAGGGGCTGCACTAATTGGACAAGTGGCTCCGTGGCATCTGTTCAGATAAACAGGGAGGCTGCGCAAGAATCATCAGGGGCTGTCAGGGGGATTTTCAGGGAGAGGCGTCCCACCCTCCCAAGCTCACTCAGGAGCACACACACACACACACACACACACACACACACACACCTACACACACACACACACGCATGCATGCATACACATAAACAAAACCGAAAGAATTTGTGGCTACGCTGGCACCCAACACTTGCAATCATGAGCTGCTCAGAGGTCAATTGTGGAGGTGCAGGCAGTCATCATGTGTTACCTGATCGTACTCTGAGGCTCCGGGGTAGAGGGGCCATCCCAGGAAGAGCTCGGCGATTACGCAGCCCAGGGACCACATGTCGATGGCCTCGCAGAACGGCAGGCCCAGGATGATCTCTGGAGCCCTGTGGATTAAAACACAGCAACACAGAAATTAGACGGTTTTTCTCTCTAAATCTATTAGCTGACCAAAAAAAAAACAAACAAAAAGCATATTGCACCGGTGGCAGTTTTCAACATAAAGCCTTGTGAGGAGTTTTCTCTTCACACTTGTGATGGAGAGCAGCCCAGCGTAGTACACACAGGTCAGAGGAGGAAATAATCCACGCTGCACATGTAGGAGGGAGCTGGAGACTGTTCACAAATTTGAGCCACGTTCCCAAAGCCGACACGGTCTAATTAGTCAACACGCACACACACAGTTTTTTACACTCCACAGTTTCGCACCAATTCAATTAATCTGCAGCGTCTGAAGGCTGTTCTGTTGTCTTAACGCTGATCTCTTGATGTAGCCTTCAGATTTATTTTCGCCAAATTTGGAGTCGGCAGAGGTGTTCTTTTTTCCGTATCTCTTGTTTAGGCAGTTTTCACGGTGGCAGGTAGCTGATTGATAACCATGTGATCACCATCTCTGGCGGTCAGACGAGGCGAACGGGTCGAGGCAGGACGGGTTTCTTTAAAGACGCTTCACAGTTCACAGCCACAGTGGAATATGGAAGCAATTATGCCACGAAAAACACAACCAACATGCAGTAAATATCCACCAGACCGTGCAATAGGCTTCATCCAGGCTTTCAGGAAACTACAGTCAAGTTAAAAATGCCTGGACTTAATTTCCAAACAAGCCTTTCCTCGTCGTACACACACACACACACATAAAGCAAAACACTAAAAGACTGTTTCAGTTGTAGAGCAGATAAATATCTCTGATTTGATGAAAAAGAAGAAATATTGTTTCAGTTATCTGAGCAGCGCTGCAGTCCCAAACAATTCCCAAATATCATTCAACACGTTTTATGTCCTGTCAGAAAGACTAATACACTTCTAGTGAGCTCACATCTCTGAAGGCGCTTAAAATAACCAAGAACACAGCGATTCTGTTTGCTAACAATCCAGAGCTTTCAAAAGGTTCTCTGGCTGTCATCACTGAGGGGAAGGGAGGGCTGTAACATATTACCTATTGGTGGAAACAACAGTCACTTAGCTCCACAAAACTCAAATCAACAGTGAGCAGCTGAAATTGAAACGCCTCTCCTTCCATTAATAACATATTAACAGAAAGACACAGAGCCACGCAGGAGCCCGAGGCCCATCTTGGAAAGTTTCAAGTTCACAATGCTGATTGCCGTGACCATGGCAACCAGCCCCCCACCCCCCTCAGGCTTAGGCGGGCTCTGGCAGGGTTTTGGCCGTGGAGAGAAATGAGGGGGTCTGGCCTTGGGCCTGCTGGAACTGTAAGTCCCATGCAAACAGAGAATGTGGAAAACAGCATGGGGGGACGCTATAGGACTTCATAGACCTGTAGGGGGGCAATGGGTGAGTGGTTTGAGGGCAGCTGGGGGGCTTGGAGGAGAGTGAATGAACATACCTCACATATTTTAAAGCAAATTTCCAACTGTAGCCCCCTATTCATTGTTGGCTGATGCTGGGTAAAGTGAAAAGAGGGCACCGGGGAGTCATTGTGCACGCAGATATGGCTAATGTATAGAGGCAGAAGGCACCCTAAGGACGGACAATGAGACACGACACAAAACAGGAGCAAGAGGAAGACAAAGTTCCAGAGAAGAGGAGACACAAATGAAGCAAATGTGGGGGGAGCAGTGCTTTGCTCAGTGAGGAGCTGCTGTCACCGAAGGTGCTTATTGGGGTCTCGAGGGCAGCAGTGGAACAGACACCCAGACAGCACTCCGGCAACAGTATCTTAGGGCACCATTACACACCAGTACAAAGACAACATCACACACAATGAGCTGAGACATCTGTCAAAAGGCTGGCAAAGAGGCATAAAGGAGCCTGCTAGGAGGTGATATCAGAGGGAACAGCGAGGTCTGCTGAAGGTAGAAAAAGGGAGGAGATGGGAACCCGGACCGGGGTCAGCGTGAACCTCTTTGAACAGCTTGTTAGATTGGCTGGAGTTTCACTGAGGACACGGGGGAGAGGGAACAATAAGAGCATGTGGACGGGCGCACCGACACACCAAAAAACTAGGAGACGTGTTCTACCTGCAGCTCTTCCACCTCCAGCTAAAGATGAATCCATGAGCACATGCTCCTGAACTCACTTAAACATCCTGTTGTACAGATTCTGGGTCAGTTTTAAGTATTTACTGAATATAAGTTGCTATAAACACTATCATGGCAAAAAACTACCTGAAAAACAGAGAAGCAGCACAAACACAGGCTTGTGAGGATTATATTCCTGTTTCATCATTTCTACTTTCTGCTCTTTGCTTATCATGTTGTCTGTGCAGAGGTTGATAATAGAAGCAGGAAGGCAGCACATTATTATCACCTATGCATTTTTGTTTACAACATAATGAAACCAACACAGCAGCTCTGTGGTGCATTTGTCATATAGATAGGATTCACATATCCCTACACACAAAAAGGCAGCAAACATATACCCTCTTATTTGCATGAGTATGAGCCTTCCAAAACCCGCATTTAAGTTTGAGAAACCAAAAATATGTAAAAGCCGTTCCAAGCTGCAAAAAGTGGATGCTGGTCTCACAATGTCAGGCTGTTGTTGAGGAAGTTCTCGCCATCAAAAAGCATTGTAAAGATGAAAGACGCAGGAAAGCCTTTCATCAGATGCTTCTCTGCATCACTGCTGCTTTATTGGGCACACGCTGACCGCAAGACCCTCAACTTGACCCTTTTCACAGTCACACAACTTTTAGCATCAATCACCATCATTGTACAGAAGTCACACGCTCTCACAGAGAAGCAAAGTGCGGCTGACGTTGATATTCATCTTTTACAACGGCCAAATTCAACAAACCGTACTTTCATACGAGTAAAATTAGCGCTATTTGTTTAGCTCTTTATCCAGCATTTGTATGCACCCATGTGTAGCTGTTTGTGACGGCAGCACGGACTCTGTCCCTTTGTGTGATGGAGAGATTTGCTGGTGTTGATGTTATGCTTGGATCCGTTTCAGCCCGAACCTTCCTGGGTTCTGCTCCAATGCTCTACTTAGGCTCCTCCGCCTCTCACAAAAAGCTCCTCCAGATCAGCGAAACAGCGAGCGAGAGACACAGAGCGAGAGAGAGGGAGGGAAGGAGGAAGGAAGAGAGAGGGAGTAACATCGTTGCTCGTGATATGAAACCACAAATGCAAATCTGCCCCTACCAATGCACCTCTGCCATTGCATGCAAAGCACCCCACAGCTGCTGCTGATGCAGGCCTTTCTCTGGCAGTGATAAACAGCGCACACATCTGCGCAGCTCACAAACCTTACTCCTTTCCTGTCCCCCTTTCCTTTGTAAAGCACTCGCGCACAAGAGATGACAACTCATGCATGCAGGATCATTTGAGTTTTCAGCGCTACGCAGGAGGGCCACAGTTCATCTCCACTGTAGGTAAAAACGCTCACAAGCGGCCAGGTGCTCAGTGGTCACAGTGCTGGCTTTCGACTGTTCGGTTGAAAAAAAGTTGAGGCACTTTATGACTCATTTATAGACCTAAGGAACAAAAAGGGCAACAGAATGACTCTAAAATGTACAGATGTGTCAGTTATTGTCTCTCTGTGGGTGAAAGACTGAACATAGTTCACACAGCCGTGCTCGGGGTTCTGTGAGGTTACACTCAGGCCTGGTGGTTTTAATAATAGCATACGAAACAATGTCAAGTTCACCATCATAATCAAGCATCTTAGCATGCTGTTAGCACTAAGCACAGTGCAGCTGATACTAATGGACACGGCATTAGCTCTGATGCTCTTTGTTCCAAACTAAATGAAAACTCTGTGAGTCATGGCAACAGATGAAAAGTTGGACAACCACCAAAATGATTTACTTTATCCTGAGATGGACCTTAAGGTATTCTCATTTCATGGCAATCCATTCGATTTGTTTTAGACATTTCAGTCAGAGGCACAATCATGAAACTCACGGTGGTTAAAAAAAAAAAGGAACATCTAGAGACTTCCACACCGGCATGCTGGCTGAAAACCACATTCCTCTCATCTGGTGATCTCCAGAACTGGATACACCATTCGAGTATTTGACAATGCTGATGCATCACTCCGTAAGCTGCACCCCACCTATCTTATCTCCAGATGGTATGGCTACCACAGACTCTCTGAGGGTGGTGCTGAGCTTCTTGCTCCAGACCATATATGTCACATACAGTGCAGACGGTGTGCAAACCACCGGCTAGCCAGAGGCTTTCAGTGGATTTGAATGGGTACCCAAGTGCATGAGAGGCCTCAGTGTTCTGGCTAGTGCCTCTGACAGCACTGGCCCCTGACAAAAGAAAGAGGGAGGGCGAGAGAGGGAGCGAGGCAGGGAGAGAGAGAGAGTCTGCATGCTGACATCCTCCCAGCTGGCCTGGTCATTGATGATCCCCAGTCCCCTTGGGAGCCAGAGATGGCACGACTCATGAATGGAGCCTTTCTTCTGCCACCCCAGCCCACCCCCGACACCTCAGCCCTTTCACCCACCCCCCTCTGCCAGCCCGGCCAACCCCTACACCTCACCCCGCCTCGCCATCCAACCCCCTTCCTCCTTACCAGCCCTCTGCCAGCAAAACCCCTCAAACTAGGACGCTGAGGCCAGGCGAGCACTCCCCTCCCCGTTCGCCTCTCCACCCTCTGCTCCGTTGAACTGGGCCTGCGCTGGGCCGGCCTGCCAGCCCCCACACACACACACACACACACACACACACACACACACACACACACACACACACACATGCAGATACGCTCACACAGATACATGCACACAGCTGACATCACAGGCTGTGTGCATGTCAGGATGTATCCATCAGGCTGACCTTCCCTGAGCTCGGCTCCAGAAGGGAGACTGATGGATCCACAGAGCCCGGCAGCATGTACGCACACATAAATGCACAAAACGCATACGCCCAACCTGGGTCAGCCAGTCTATGGTAATGGGTTTGATCTTTTTCCTCTCCATTTCAAAGACTTCATCATTGGCCCTTATGTAACTATGTTTTATTCAATAGCCAGGCAGTTATGAGTAAAGAGCAGCAAGCGTCCTCGAGGTAAATAAGTATAGTAGCCAGCATAGCCAGTATAATCTTATACTGGCTAAGTTGAAAGCACTCCTCTGACATAGCGATGGTTGGGGAGAGAGATAGCTGTCCGGTGCTAACAGGAAAAAGCACTTCATGAGAAAAGAGCCTGCCATTAACTTTTCTCCACTCCATCCCCTTCTCTTCTTTCCCTTTTCCTCCCTCCTCTTTGCCTCTTCCTCTCTCTCCATCCCACGCTTTGCCCTTGCTTAATGTAAAAGGCTTGGGTTGGTGCTGTGAATGACTCCCTTCCTCCCCCTGGGTATTCATCTGCATATTCATGCCCTCAAAGGTTCCTCCGCAGCTTCTTTGAAGACGCACCATAGAGAAACACTTTTCTAGATATATTGCACGGTGGTCGCTGACTGTGAAATCAATGTGCGGATTTACATCCCCTGCCGTGCACCTGTGGCTCATAGGAAGTCACTCCAACTCCAGGCGCACACACACACATATATACACTCCTGAACCACTCCTCCCGCTCTCATCACATCACAAATTGCTGTACAGGGCCCGAGCCATGCATAGGATGCAGAGATTGTGTAAATACACATCTATACAGGCCGGGAGCTGCACGTCGCATTTAAATTTAGAGCTTGTGTGTTCCAGGTGGTTGGGGGGTGGGAAGGGGAGGGGGGTATCTGGACAAGGCAAACTTTTTTACAGAGTCCTTGAGAAATGTTGTCTCACTCCCTAAGCAGGGGTGACATTCCTGGTGTTCAAGGTCTTGAAAACAGGCCTCGTTCTCTCTTTTTCTTTCTCTCGCTCTCAGAAAAAGCCAAAACGAAAGCGCTGACAAGGCTGCCACTGTTTTACCTGTTAGAGGATTGGCATTCCCCGTGGGTCTGGCCATACATTACAACAAGGCAAAGGAAAGCGTATGGAAAGAAAGAGGAAGGAGGGATGTTTCATACAAAGGGAGGGATCAGCGTTCACAGATAAAACCACACAAATGCATGGGACTGCTGTGATAATGCACAAAGCAAGAGCAGGAACATAGCATTAGCTTAACCTCTGCACAGTTTGTGACTACAGCAATTCAGATGCATGGAGGGTTAATATAAAATCTGGGTGACAGCTGGCTGGGTGCGTGCTCGTGCTGATTCAACACAACCTGAAGACCAGTTCGGCTCAGCAGCCGCACAGGGAGTCAACTGTAACTGAGAGCTAACATAGATAGCATTTGCACATTCAAAGGTCCCCCCCTGTTCTCCCTCCCAGTCTCACCGTCTCACATTTAACTCCTCCCTCCTCTTTGAGGCATTTTATATAATGAAATATTCAGTGGGCAGGGAGCCACCCCAGTCACTGTGGCACACATGGCACACGGAGCCCTGTTGTCGCAGCATGGCACAGTCAATATTAGCGCACAGGATATGCCACATTCTCTCACACGGCACGACCCTTTGTCATTACATACAGGCCCCATTTCAAATAACTGTGTCAGAGCAGCATTAGATAACATATCAGATCGACTGTTGAGCAACATAGAACATCAAACACATATTTCACAGCCCTGGCAATACATGTGCGATCCTCCCCACACCCCCATTTCACCTGCTCTTTCTCTTATTTCTTCTCCCTCTGCTTGCAAAAGCTTCCATTAGCGACGGCAGCATGTGCAAAAACCAAACAACCACTGCAGCCACAGCGAAGCTCAGTTGCACTGCTTCATCATTCCCAGTTGGTAATTACCTCTTTCCTGTGGTTATTATTATTCTCCAACATGCAGCTGATCCTCGCAGTAATACATCTCATTTCCACCTGCACCTAGCGGAGTAGCCTCGACACCACCACCCTCCACCGCCTGGTGCAGGGGTCAAAGGGACAGGCCTCCTTCAGCGAGGATGGAGGAAGAAGGAGAGGGAGAAATGACAGAAAGGAGATGAGGGAGGCAAAGATGGAGCGGGTGGGGATGGGCACGACAATAGAAGATGGATGCCCTCCCGATCAACACCCACCCACGCACCCACCTACACACCGCGCACATTTCTGTCCCTTCTGCCTCTCTTGTCAAAGGGAAAAGTGCCGGGAAGGATTTGCCATCAGTAAATGATGGGTATCTGTCATACAGTGGCGCTGTCTCTGCAGACAGCCTGGAGAGAAGATTTAGGGGATGCCGAGAGGGAGCCTCAAGTCTCTCCAGCCCTATTAGGGTAGTGGACTGACAGTCAGACATTATTAGGCCAGTGCAGCGGCCACCGGTCACACTATGACCCAACCCTGAGGCGTGTGCAGCTCTGCTCCCACAAACTGGAGTCTCTGTGAAAATCAGACTTTTTTTTTTCCTGATTCTCAAAATAATAACTTAAAAATTGACATCACACTCTGGCAGTAAAAAGAGAAGAAAACACAGCGGGGGCAAGTTTCTTGGAAAGTATTAAATTGCCGCTGCTGACCTTTCAGAATGATGCCGCTGCACCCTCATAGTCTGTTAGTCACTGCTACAAACCCAGAGGAAAAAAAATGTGGGTCAAAGAAAACTCACGAAGAGTGGGCACAGCTAAACAAAAGGCAGAAATGCAGACCGACGATAACACATTCTAGCATGCAGTCACTCAGCAACCAGCTTAACCAGCTGGCAAGCCTGTCACCACGGCTGAGACGCTGACAAAAACAGACAGAAAAAGCAGCATAGCAGGCAGCGAGGCGCGCTGTGCAGGCCGGCGCAGGCGGTCAGTCAGGCAGAGGAGATTGCGTCTGCTCATGGCGGAGGGATGCTTAAACCCAGGCTTGATCACTTCAGCACATTTGAGTGTACGAGGGAGTCTGCGAGCTAGACTTAAACCCTCGGTCAGCTCCGTCCGAGGTTGGCGTACAATCAAAAGGAAAGTCGGACACTTCCTCCGGCAGAGTGCGAGTCACAACAGGGCAGCCCAGAGCCCAGGCGAACACGACAGACTATACCGTACATTATATCATATCAGAATATTGTGCTCCAGCCTCTCAGCTGAAGAACACAGCGTGACAGTTCAGTAAACTGCTGGCCAGAACCAAACACAATCTCATCTGCTTGCTTGACTGACTGACTGTCTCCCTCCTTCACTTGTGGGTCGTCTGTATTTTCTGCTGTCTGCCGTTATTGTAATTTTATTGTCGAGTGTCCTCCAGCAGTTGCTTTACTCCAACATGGTTTAGAGCAAGAAAACTGCAAAGCTCTGCATCAATATGTCCCATTCTGTTGATTTAGGACGACTAAGACAGAGACGAAGCGACAAGGGGAGCAAAAGACGGGCCACGGTCAGCGTGGTCGGCCGGTGGAGCCGTGCGTACTGGATATGTGATAAAACAACAGACGCCGAAAATCCATTGGACATGCGGCGCCGCAGAACATATAGCAGGGAGCCACAGGGGCGCCGCGCTACGTCATAATGACATACGTCTGCCTGCCGCACACAAACACGCAGACCAAACACACGTGCAAGTACACAGTTTCAATCATAAACGCTGCTCTGGTCGACTAGCTCCCATTTCTGGAGCAAGAGAAAGAGGGCATGGGGAGACATTTGCAAGGCAGACTGAAAAAAAAATAAAGAATCCCCCCTCCGCCTCACCCCCACCCGTCTGTGTGCTGACATACAGTACATGCGCTACATGTCTCTACCTCCACCCATCCCCCCATCTCTATCTCTATCACTACCCCTTGTTTGACTACCCTCTTCCTTCCTCCCACCAGGTCAGGCAGTAATACCATCTCCTGCCTAATCAAATTCTGCTGTGTGACATGAATTCTCGGTGCCCAAGGCTGAGCTGCCTCGCGACGAGCTGCAGGGCTGCAGAGAGCTGTAACTAAACCTCACACAGGTCCTATAGAACAGAACCGAGCAGCTCCCCGTCTCTCTCTAAAAATTTAACACAACGAGAGACCTCCTGGATATGATTCCCAGGGCCTTCGATCCGCCTGCTTTTCTGCTTGCCTCAGTTTCTGCCTGCCTGCCTGCATGGAGTGCTGCCCTCCTGGTTGTGATGTGTGTGTGTCTGTTTCAGAGTCCCTGGAGTGCAGCAGGCTTATGGTTAATTAGAGAGTGGATGGGACAGAGTGACAGCGGCTGATCCAGATTGTCACCCAGATGTGGTCAGGTCTTAATCCAACACAATGGTCTGACCGTCGCCCCCCTCCTCCAAGTCCTTCCGCCGCAATTAACATCACGCGTGCATGACAAGTTATCACTTAATCATGCAAGAAAATACACAGATCCCTTTGCGTGTCCTCCAGAGTCTCCTTGGGGAAAAGGTGAAGCCTCTGGCGATGGTGAGCTGTCCCGCCTCAGATCCTCGGGCTCGCGTCCCTTCTATCCGGCCCAGCACGCCGCCTGCCTGCTGCGTTTTCAGACACTCCTAACACAGTTTGTCACGCTGCATTCTTCCCTGACAAGAATTAGAAATGTCATCACGTAGAGAAACAACAGCGGGATTATTAGGGCTTTATGGAGGAATTTGGACAAATAGGCCATTCCCTCGTAGCTTCAAACTGGGCTCCTCGCGAGGGCAAACCAAAGCAGACGGATGTTGTTGTGTGTGGCGTCCTTTTGAAACTGAGAGGTACAGTTTCTCGTGTCAAGATCAGCGTCATGAAGGCGACAGGTCTTTGCGCGTGTGCTTGTGTTTCCTCTCTCAAAGCCTCGACACACATACGCTCGTGTACAATCTAGCGCCAGCGATCGGCGCCTTCACACACGTATTCATTCATGCGCAAAAACTAACAGTGAACAGTGAGCCTGAGCTGACACGGATCAGAAATAGGCACACCTACGCTGCCATTTTGCTTTTAATCGCAGGTATTGGTGTTTGTGTTGCTGCTGCGCGGTGAAAAGCAGGTGAGCTCTTTTCCTAGAGCAGGCAATAATAATAATAAGAGCTGTCTTCAGAAACAATCAGTCACAATGACAGGTAATTAATTTGGCCAAGCAATGGTGCCCTGCAGTCATTTGTAAGTATAGTCGCAGGTAATCACCTTTCAATGACAACACCCCGGTATTGTTTTTTCCTTCCCTCTGTCACATAGAGACTGTTCTTCTACCCCCATAAGCTCTATGACAAACAATGCAGGCCTGCTCAGCATTAATATGCCATACATTGTGTATTGAGGGAAAACAATTACTGTATAGCAACAATCAATACGGAATGATCCTTTTCATGTAGCCATACTTGAAGATTCAATTATTCTGGACAAATGGCATTATTTCTGCTGCCACGGCCTCACTCAAGGAGACAGCAGACAGAGCCGATTCCATCTAAATACTAATTTGAACAAAACTGAGATTGCATTATCTGTCCTGGCCATCTCATTGTTATGTCCGCCGTGTAAGCACAGTACGGGGAATAGATATGTTTATGTGTCTGATTAAAGAAGGGAAGTGACAGAAATGGAGGCTATTAACTTAATTAGGCTTTGCCTTGTCAGGGGTGGACTCACCAAGGGAAGGGAAATCAGTGGCACCGGGAGCACGGTGTGGATTTGCAGTTGTAAAGACAAGTGACAGGATGATCAAGGGGTTAACGCTGGAAATTGAGCGCTATTAGGAATTATAGCTACAAATGATGATAACGTTTCAGTATCAAAGCAGCAAGTGTTCGCGTTTGAGTCGCTGGAATAAGTTTTGACTTGATCAACGATTCATTTATACAAAATACTGGGACTGCATGGTATTACAGGAAAACACTGATGTCTTGTTCTTCTATGACTTACATTCAGGATATAACTCTATATAATCATCTCTAATGATTAGACGGAGCGTATGTGCATCATAACTTAAAAATAATTATTAAAAAATCTGTAAAAATATGTTTTAAATGTCTCTCATATAGTGTAACACCAGCCAACGTAACCACAGCGTTTTGTTTTTTTTGCTTTCGTTTCTAGCTTTGCGCTCATCAAACTGAGCTTTACTGGTTTAAATTATACAACCAGTCAGTTCTTCTGCCTCATGTGGTGGAAACAGCTTCACCTGTTGTTGGTCAGCATCCTCCGCTCTGTGGCCCATTTAGATGTGGAGACTGCATGTCAACGAACCCCAACAACCTCTAAATCAGATAAATCACAGTCTATCAGAGACTTATCTTGTGCAGACCCATCATTTCTTTGTCTGTCCAGCTCAGGAGAGGCTGTTGCATATGTTTGACTTGCTTTGCCTCACATTGCACTTCCTGCCATGTGACCGTTACCCACACTGAGCTGTGCACTGTAACGCTGAAACAATACATCGCTGAGCTATAAAACACACATTTGGATGATAAGATATTTTGATGACTTCTTCTTTGGCACATCTCCAAAAACCCACGTGAGGCGTAATAAATGAAGACAACCTTGTGTTAAACTGCCTGTGAATGTGATGCATGTATTTTCACCCCCATCATTAAAACCTATAAACACTGATAGATGCAGGGGGAAAGGTTATGTTTACAAGCCAAACGATTAAAGATCCGATAGCATCGCCTGAGACTGGAGACACACCAGAGATTGTTCAGCTCCGTCGTGAATGCAGAGAGATCTTTTTTTTTTTTTTTTTTCCAGGACTTACAGCACAACAAATATGCTTTCATCGTGGCTTTTCATGCGATAAGACATTCCACACAGATATGTCCGGTGACGGCGCTACAACTGATGATTGCTTTTTCTTAACCAGGTGTTTTCCTGTCTTAGCTTACCTTGCCCAGAGGGAAGACCGTCCCCTCTCAGTGAACACACACACACACACACACACACACACACAACAAAGGCATTGTGGCTCTGAACATTTCCTTTTGTTGTGGAGTTGGAGGCAACAGTCAGTTTTACGGTGCAAGAACAAACTGTGGAGCAGCAGCACTGGAGGGGCCTGCTGGAGTCAATGTGAATTTTAAACCAGCGCTAAACATGACACATTTACGGTTTCTCAGGCAAGAAATCACATCACACTGAAGGCTGTGTACAGAAAAATTCTCCTTCTCGTCTATTTGTTTCCTCCTTTTCCTTTTTTCTCCCCCCCTCCTCCTCCTCTGGCTTTTTCTTCTTCTGCTGTCTGTGAGGGTGCTGCTGCTGGAAGGAACCCAAAAAGGACACAGTGTGAAACGAACACAGCTCTGACCTCCCAGACACCCCGACACAGCCAATCAGATCGCTCCTCCCTGACGCATAGGGCACTATAATTGGTCGGTGGGTGGGAAATATGACCAGTGGGGATTCGAGTGGCGGGAAAAAAGCAGGGAGGGAGTGAGCGAGGCGAGCGAAGGGAGTGGTGCTACGTCTCCTTTGTGCACTTTAACCGACCCCTCTGCCCAGGACAGGACAGGAAATCTCCAGAACAAAAGCGAGCTGTCATCTCCTCCTGACAGGCTCGCTCTGAACAAAGCTGCTCTCAGCTGACTGGCAAACCGACCAATCCTTGTAATCTGGTCCCGTCTCGCATTCCAGACGTCTCCGGCGAGCGAGGTGCCAGTGACCTGAACCCTCAAACAGGAAATGAGTCTGAATGTCGTTCCTTTCCCTGGGACGGGGCCTCAGCTGCGGCCGGCGGAAGGTCATAAACAACATTGCATGTATAAATACAAACATGCCCATAAGCTGACAAACACACAGAGGCGGGATGACATGAATGCATCCGCAGACTGTCTCCGCGTTCCCTCTTTTAACAAGATACTATGGACGTGCACATACCCTCCTCCCAGACATTACTGCTCACAGCTGCATGCCCTGGGCGTTTGCTATCTTCAGCCCGAACCAGACTCACATCAGCCACATTCCACAGCCTCCCAGAAGCCCCAGGGGGAGCTTCACAGCTGGGCACTGAGCTGGGCTGTTCTCTGCCTCCCTGGCAGACTTTCACCACCAACCCTTCCTCCCTCGCTGTCTCCCTCCTCTGCTCACCATCTAACACCCCCCCATAAAATAACAGAACATATCCTTCTCTCACCCCTGCGTCACTGCTTTTTTCAGTTTGCGCTGGAGAAGCTTGTTCCCCATTAGCTCATTCACAGTTTACATGATGAGGTTAGACAGAAGTGGTCGAGGCCACAACAACACTGGATCACGATGACAAAGCAGCTGCAGGAATGTTAATGAGCTCTTTTTTATCAGAATCCGGCCGTTGCTAAATATCGCTTGTATGGCGGCGGTCTCTTTTGAGGGGTGTCACGTTGATAGGAGGCAAAAAGACATGTCAGCAAACAGAAGGCATAATCTAATAACATCTGTGACTGCCAGGCTATCTCGTTGCCGGCGAACAGCAACAGCAGTCGATATATGAAACCAAACCTCATAATGCAATAAATAAATGCATGAGACAAGTTGCGACGCCCCACAGAAAGAAGACCCCGGTGAGAAGGCGAGAGGGGATCATCAAAACTTCAGTCGAGGGATCCGACACTTTCCTCCACGAGTCGCTTCCCTCCTCCTACCAGCTAAGCAGCGGCATTAAGCGAGCAGGCGATATAGTTTCCTAAACTATAAATCAAAGTCAAGACTGAGTAGACTGGGAGTTGAGTCAGGTCTGACTAAGTATCAGCATTTCAATATAAACCTTTATAATCCATCTCTGAGATCCACATGCACGGGGCACAGGCACATTTTCCACAGCTCCAAGCACAAAGGAATGTGCAGAGTTGTAAAAGCGTTTTTTAAATATCACGAAGACGCCTCAGTGATGTGTCCTTCCTCAGCATGAGGCTTTTAATGGCCCCAAAACTGAAAAAACTAATATAAATAGATAAAATAGGTTTAGATGTGTGGCAGGCCAACTGGACAGAAAAGCGTTTGCAATATATTTACACGTCTCAGAATATTAGCGTGTGTGTGTGTGTGTGTGCGTCTGCATGCATGTGTGGACATCTTTGTGCTTCTGGATGTGTGTGTGTGTGTGTGTGTGTGTGTGTGTGTCTGTAAATACTTAAGGCCAGGCTGTCTGTGTTTCATCATTTCAGTAAATGCCACGCAGTATATCAGTCTAACTGCATACGTCTTGGGCCATTTCCATATCTGTAATAGAGAAAGCCCATCTCCCATCAGAGCTGCTCCTCCACTGTGCCCAAATAACACATGCTTGTCTGCACAAATGTGCACACACACACACACAGCATCTCTGATGAGCTGACACAGAAAAGTAGATTTATTGAGGGGAGGGAGAGACGAGATGCAGAATGTGGGGGGTGAATTTTCAGCGATGGACACAGGTTGCCGGAGACACAATGGCACAAAAACACTCAGAGAGAAACAAGACAACAGCAGCATCCCTCTCCACACTTGCAGCCGTAAAGTGCATCACTCTCCTCTAAGAGACCTGTTTATTTCAGACCTGTGACACAAAAGCCACGGCAGCATGCAGGCTTATCTCTTCACATCCCTTGAAACGCAGCGCAGCCCCCAAAGAGCTCCCCAGTGCTCCACATGCCACTTTCAATTAGTTCCACATAGAGAGTCTTCTGCTACCAAAAGGAAGATGGGAGCTCATTACTGAATTCCTCTCTACTCTCAGCTTTGAAATATAGATCAGGAGGCTATGTTTGACTTCTGGGGTCCTGGACGTGCCGGTCGTCGGCCGTGCCACACCAGTCCGGAGCTGCTGAGCGCAGAGTGCCGTCTCGTGGATTAGCCACTCCTCAGGTTTAACAGTCCCTGCAGCTTACTCTCTATCTCGCCATTAGTTCTCTGCCTTTCCCCTCTTTCTCTCATTTGCTTTCTTCCTGCTCCATCTTTCTATCTCTGTCTTCACTAAATAGGCTCCCCGAAGCCACAGCTCTCAGCATTAAACCCACAAATGGGAAAATACCAGTTCTAATAATCTGATGAGAGCATAAGAGAGAAGCAGCGTAGGAAATGTGGATATCATATCGCTCAGTGGTACTATTATAGTAGGCATAGACACAGAGGCAGGAGCTGATAAGGCAATGCAAATTCATTCAGGTATTCTAATGAAACTAAAGCTCTGCAAAGCTGCACATGGGGGGATTTTATGGAAATTAACCGCTGTATGGTAGTTCATTAAGGTTAGTTTTAACACATTTATATCAAGAGATTCCCAAATACTCGGCAACAACAACTATGACACGGCTACTAATAAAGAAACGCCTGCCAAATGATTTGGAAGAGCACCGTCATAAAGCACGGCAGTTACATTCACCCTGAGATTAAACAGTCAGGAGGGATCCATTTCTTATCTGGCAGGAACAGAAAACACAATAGCCACCATGATGTAGCAATGCTAGTTAATGGTTTCCCCCTCAGGACCCAAAACAGCACGTTCACCAACATCTAGCTGTTTACTTTTTGACTGATAATCCCATTAACTACACATAGGCCTCTACGCTGCTGCACCGCATTTAAAATGCTGCCGTGCGCGTGCGTGCATGCGTGTGTCCGGCGTGCACGCCAACCGGCTGCCTTGCATATGTGACATCTCTATGCACGGCGCAGACAGTATGTTTATACCTTCAATTAACAACTTCCATTAGAGCCACCCTCAGTGGAATGCCACCAGCTACATTATAAACAGGCAGTTAATTTGAAGCTGCTGGCTGAAGCTAAAGGTTGACCATTAGGGATCGCGCAGGAGTGAGACATGTGACCCACTGGGAGTTTTATTTTGGAGGAGAGAGAAAAAACAAAACACAAAATCAGTGTGTTGTGCCCTCCAGTTAGTCAGCTCCTCTCCTGTCAGTCAGTCACGATGCAAAGCGCCATCAGACACCCGGGTGGAGGTGTCTAGTCGGAGAGGAGGTGAGGAAAGGGAGGAGTAGGTGGCTGCATGTATGGCAGCGCGAGGAGAGGGGTATAGGGTCCTGATGCTCTCTCTGATTCGCTCTCTATGCAAATCACAACAATCACAGGAAATGCCTGGGCCTTGGCTCCAGCTAATTGCCACGGCAATAACAAAGGAGGGCTTCCTTTGAGCGGAGAGACAAATTAAACATTAGTTTAGAGTTTTCTTGGAGACCGAGGGATGTTATAATTACCCAGAAACCAACACATCAGCACTTTGCACGCCACGCGTCCCACTCTCGCAGCCCGGCGGAGGAAAACAAATGTATCTCATATTCTGGGAGAGAGGCGTTTGGGGGGCGGGTGGAGGAGAGGGGCACCAGGGGGGAGATGGAGGGAGGCAAGGGGGGAGTGGAGGGGGAGATAGTGAAGGGCACGGAGAGGGATGAGAGCAGAAAGCAGGGGATGGGGGAGGACAGAGATGGAGAGAGACGCGGGGGGATAATGAGGGGAAAGGAGGTGGAGAATGATAGCCTGTATCTCCAAACCACTCCATGCTGGTAGTGAGGCATCAAAATGTACACCCCAGCATTAGCATACTGACCCCACCCCTCTCCTCTGGCCTTTCTCTCCCTCATTATCATCAGGCATGGTGCACGGGACGCGGGGAAACACAAACCCAGCTCATTTCCCATCACATGTTTGCCTAAATGTCACGGCGGCGATGAAATGAGAACCGCGGAACAAATGGCGCGTCTGTGTTGTGCAAATGCGCGCTAGCTCGGGCCGTCTCGCCGGACACCTAAGGGTTAAGTCTGTAAGCACTTCATTAATGTGGGTCGGTGCAGCGGAGCATGTTGCAGGCGAGAAAAAAGAAAAACACAAAAAAAACAAACAAGGCAGGATCTAGCTGAGATATGCAACCATGGAAACTTCGGAAGACGTCCTTGGATCTCCTCCCCACCAGGGGGAGGGGAGGCAGAGTCCCTGCTCCAGTCAGGAGGGCCGACATTGGGCCTTGAGCGATGTGATGTGTCCTGGATGGCTGGTTCTATGTTTGATCTATGTCTGAGGGCAGTGGCGAAGCCTGACACATTCACCCAGCCCGTCTAACCTAAATGTTCATTCAAAAGGCCTGTCTCTCCCTGCAGCCAGACCCTGCCCTCTATCTGTCTGTAGCTCTATCTGTCTGTTTCTTACCAATCTACCAGCTCGCCAGTCTGCCTGTGCGTCTTCCTTTCCTCAGCCTGTTTGGTTTTAGCATCTGTCTATATGCCTGTCTGACTGTTTGTAGGTCAGGTGCGCTCGCTCGCCTGCTTGCTGGAGAGCCTGCCTTCCCTCACACTGTATGGATGCATGAACTCATACGAGCCACTGACCATGCCCTGGAAATGTAATCATCCAGCACAGTTGGATGTTTGTTTGCGCGTGTACACACAGATGTGCATACAGCAGCGCAAACAGCCAGCCATGTACACAAACAAAAGGAGTCCCACCCAGCTATGATAGGAGGTGATTCTCTCTTCTTTTTTAGAGACATAGCCGTGGTTGCTATGTGCTCCTGTTAGTATTTGTGCTCAAAAAAAAGCACAGCACAGGTTGTATTAGTCACACAAGGCTAACCTCTTTCTCACACAAGGACATGCACACACACACACACAAGCCGCTCCGTGTCAGCAAGCCAACATCATAAAACACTCACTCGCTAATTGGCATGTAGTAATTTTTGCTAGCTCCTATAATAAAAGAAACTTTTTTTTCTACCCCAATTACTTCGTCATGTTTATGTAATGGGGCTTGTTATTTTCTGACTTTTAATATCTCCCCTCGTATAACTGTAAGCTATGTGAATAACAGCTTTAATAGACCACAGGTCCTCAAGGATTTGTTACTTTTAGGGAAATCAGGGCTGCACTGATACAGCCTTTGCGAGCAATCCAGACTGGTGACATCAGTTAATTGCATAAATTGGATCGGGATCAGGCTAGGCATGAGAGAGATTATGACACAAAGGCAGACTGAACTGCTAGAGGGACAAAGCAGTGTTTCTGACACCAGCTTTCAGGGGCAAGAAGGAATTACATCACTGTGTTGGGGTTATGTAAAGCACTAGACCTGCTGTAAGACCCGAGCCCTGTCTGAGAAAAACATCCAGAAGTCCTGAAGAGGGAGAGAACGCCTTCTTCCAGAACGTTTCTCTTTGCATTTAAGACCAATCAAGACATGCACAATTCACTTTTGCATCACTGCATGTGTACATGCATTCAGAAAACTGCCAACACAGATACCAAGAAAACGCATCTCGCTGACATCCAGGCTAAAGATATGCTCTGTGTGGTAAAACAGGAGGCCTGCAAGTGAGTCGGCACTAGAGGGGGTGTAAGATCTCCACCTCCTCATCAGTAGGCCTAAAGACTATCCCATAGACGCACCGAAGCCCAGGGGGGAGATCAAAGCCTGTGTGATCCAGTGGCTGTTATATCACCCCCAGCCTGCTCTCCCACTGCGGGGCCTCCTGTTACGACGCAGGCAACAGGGAAGAGAGGGAATACGAAGCACTGACCCGGTCCCGTCTACGCATGCAGCCGTTCAGGATCTTTAGCCAGGATTTAATTCCCCTCCCTCTTCCTCCTCTTCCTCCTCTTCCTCCTCCTCCTCCTCCTCCTGTGCAAATGCATTTACATTCCACTTTGCATTCCATTAATTTCAGTTTGACAGCACTTGCATGTTTTTGCAGGCGACATGAATAATCATGAGCTGCACATACGCTCACAACAGACAGAAGATGCACAAAATACAAAATCTTTTTTTCTTTCCAGCTATTGTTGGGAGAAGAAATTTTAGCCGCCCTGCTGCAGAATCAATTTAGCATTTGTGTCTTAATTCGACGTTCATTTTGCCAGGCCTGTCAAATCTGAAAAATAGCATCCATTTACCTCCTGATGTCCCCGCTCCTTTGTTCACCTTGTTCTAAACTCTGATTTAAAATCAGTGCTTCCTCCCTGTGACCCCGCCAAACTCCCCTCGCCCTCCCCCCGTCTGCTTCGGGAGATGAAGCAAGGAGACAGGCACGATTGGACCTTGTTTTCTTCCCTCAGCGGAAAGGCATCTCAACAGGCCTGCTATTGACCACATCCACCAGGAGAGGGAGTGGGTCAATGTAACAGAAAGCAGGGGACCATTTTGGACCACTTAACTATAATCAGTAAATGCACCCCGGTCGCAATTAGCACAGGGCCACCCTGAGAGCGTTCGTTTTGCTCACAGCTCTGTCTGCGTTTTATTCTGCTCCACAGGAACCTTGTAATGCAAATAGCACTCCTCGCATGCAGCCTAACAATGGGGGAAAGAGGCGGGAGTTGTGCCGGAGCGAGCTGCTCTCCTCACTTTGTGGCTGCTTCAGGAGACACTCTTGCTTTCCCGTGTGTTGAACAGAAACAATCTATAACTCCTAATATATCAGACGAGCCAGCGTGATGTAAGATCAACCTTTTAACAGCGGACTCACGTGGCGAAGGCAGACTCAGGGTTCTCGTCTGCTCCGTGACCAATAATGTGCCCTGATCCGGGGTCGCTGCTGCTGCTGCTGCTGCTTCAGCTGTCTGCTATATATCTCAAAAGGTTTGTTCTGACTTGTCCTCAGACGCTTCAGGAGGCAGCTTTATGCAATTAGCCCCACAAAATGGCTTCTTTTCATAAATCAAGACTTTGGAAAGATTATGAGGGAGACCGAGAGCGAGAAGAGGAGCTTTTTGGTTTTTTTTAGGTTGAAAACAAAAGAGGGAGACAGAACAGAAGTGTGACAGGTAGCTGGTGCCGTGCACTGAGCCTCTCCCATGCACCGATACACTCCTCAAATCATTTATGATTCACTGCACTTAGTCATCCATTCTCCTTCTCCCCCCCACCTGCTCCCGTGAAGAAAAAGCAAACAAAACAGACAGACAGTGGGACAGACAAACAAACAGACGGCCTTTTTAACTGATGCTGGCGTTTCTGTGGAACAGGTGCCGTAGTTATGATTGATTTGAGCTGCAGCGTGCGTCGACGATTCAAAGGGAAGAGCCGAGCACAAAGACGCACGCATGAGCTAAAGGAGTCTGTTAAACTCTCTGCTCGTGCGGTAACGCTCGCTTTTAACGGATTCAAGAGCGGCAGAGTTAACTTCGTCAGCAGCGCGGGGCCCTGTGATGCTTATGGGTGCAGATATTCCAGCGTAGCATACACCTGTTAGTATTCACACACACACACACACACACATAAAGGAAAGTCACAGTAAAGTATCTGACCTCGTTTTTCCTCAACCACCTGTTTACTGTGGCAAAAGGAAAGAACAGGCCCATATTTACACATTATCTGCAACGACGCTGTGCTATAAAACAAGCCCGTATTACAGAGATAAAGAGATTTCCATGAGATATTTCTTTGAAAGTCAATGCATTTCACAGCTCTAGGGGTTGTTAAGTATTCTCAAACATGCTCATGCAAAGCCTCGGCTCAAACATCCACAGAGTGCACGCAGAAATACTGTACTGTCGCATAAATTGAAGCTCCCTGCCCTTATGGCCAGCTGCATGGGATGAGGATTTGAGCTCCTATGTGGCTTCTGGACGTGATGATTGAAATGCCAGGCAGATGTATGTGAGGGACAGAGGTCAGGATAAAGGAAATGGAGAGAGGAAAGGAGGGATGGACAGATGATGGATGGAAGCGGCGGATGGAAAGTTGTAAAAAGAGGCAAAGACGGTGAAAAGGGACAAGGGCTAGGGATCACTAGTGAAAGTTCCCTGCTGTTTTCTCAGCTGTTCTGCTCCGTGACCTGACCAGAAAACTCTGGTTAACCTAAATGGGCCATCTTTCTTTCTCCTTCACACACTTTGGGAACGGGACATGAGCACACCTAAAAAACCACATCTTTGTTTCTGGCTTGAAGCCTCATTGTCGCCATGGTGACGCTGTGAATAACAGGTTTGGTTTGGGACTTTGGGCCTTTGGGGCGTTTTGTGCTCCTCCAGCACCTACATGTGTTATGTCAAGAGCCTGGCACACACATTCACACAGAACCGAGGGAGCGGACGGGCTTCGGCGGGTTTCTCACCATCAGCCTGTTTTTTTTTGCAATTCAAGCCGACTTTAAACCCAAAAAACTCAGCAGTGACAAAGACTGAAATAAGAAATTATAAACCTGCACAGGAGCTCTAAAAAGAGGCAAGCAGTCCTGCAAGGGGAGCAATGACTCAGAGACAACAATAATAACACTGTCACTGGTAAAATCTATACGTCTTCTGCACAGAGAGGGAGCATAATGCACAATGTACACAGCTGGTAACAGGCTGCAGATGAAAGCCAATTTGGGTTTCTTTGTGTAACCGAGAGCTTCAGTTGGACCACAGGTCCCTGTGGAACAAAGACAGAAAGAGGCGAGGTAGAAAGAGAGGAAGAGATGGACAGACAGAGAGGGAATGTGATCGAGAGAGGGAGGAGAAGGCGAGCTGGGCAGAGGGAGGTGGGGTAAGATAGGGCGTCCTGGCCCACCTGGGCAAACAATAGCAGCGAGATGAGAGTGTGGCTCAAGGGCCCTCCCTGTCTCTAAAGTACACAGCTGTCGGTTGGGGCAGGCAGGAAGATCAAAACAGCCCCGGTCTAGTTCAGGTGTTGGACCTTCAGAGGCAAACGGACAATTTTTGGAACAAGAGCCTTGGTTGCCATGACGACGGCCGCAACAGAGAGACTCTTTTTAGAACTCGAGAAGTGATGCATGTTAATGTTTCTCATTCATTTCAACACAAACACGGGACCAAAGGAGGAAAAAAAAAAAGCGAGGGAGGGGTTTGAAACGGCACGTATACGCTCCTCCGACACCTACACCACAAGGACATCTTACTTAAGTCATTCATGTGAAATGCATTTCCCACTCAAACGCGACTATTATGCTTTGGTTCACGTGCGGCTGAAAGCAGCTTGAGCAGGATCCAGGGCTGCATCTTAATGGGTTGGCGTGACAAACGTACAGTACAGCCAGCCTTGATTTCTTCACATGATGTCCAGGCCTCACAGCAAATTGTCTGCATCCACTTTTTGGTGAATGACCTAAGAAATACTTCAAGGATGTTATGTATGTTGATGGCATATAGACTCCGTTTGAAGCCAGAGTGAATATGGAAATGCCATCATAAAAATGAACCACAGGAGGGGGGGCGGGGGGACGCATGTAATTCCCTTACGCCGGGTACAAGGACGACTGTATTTGTTTAAAGAGAAGCCATCTGTTTGATGATATATAGATTGTGGCTGTAATGAAAGACTGCGTGGTGGTGTTGCCGCCTCCCCGATGTCCCCGCTGTGTTTAAAGGGGTGATGTGAGTTATGTCCAGTTCATGCTGATAACACACACTGAGACGTTGTGTTGTCTCAGCTCGGAGATGGCCGGTGGGAGCACACCTGCTGCCACGTCGCATGTGTTTACTGGATCGGCGTCTGCATGTGCAGCAAAAAAAACCCAACCTTTGTAATGGCTGGAACCTGCAGGACCATTAGGTGGTTGACGCGGGCCGGGGTCTGTGTAGCGGGCCAGGACATATCCTCTGTTTAATCAGCCAGTCACTTACACAACATACACGCCAGGCTGCCCCGTACGGTTGAGCAGCTCCTGTTCACTTTGATACTGATTAATTTCTTTTTTTTTTTTCTTTACTTTTCTTCCTGCTTTTTTTTTTTTTTATTGCAACATCACTGCCTTTTCTTCTTTTCTTTATCTACAGTCTTGCTGGAGCATGTTTTTTTTGCTGTTGCCTCTGCGGGCTGATATATAGCGTCTTAATGCTCTTTTGGTGCCCCCCAGCTTGTGCACTCAATAACCAGCTGAACTCAACAGACAATCCGACGCTCCTCGCTCATAAAACACAGGGATTAGTCTTCAAAGCTCAGTGGCTGAGCACACACAGAAAGTTCATTAGTTTGCAATGCTCTCCTTTATGAAATTTAGCAATGTAGCAGTTTGAATTAAGCAATAAACTGCAGCGCCTCTGTGGCAGCCTGTCTGCAGCGCTGATGTCTGAAGCAGCGGCTTCGCCCAGACGTAGACGAAAACACACTTGGATGCTGCCCCATTCCTAATGCTAACCCTTTTAATATTTAACCAAGATCCAATACAGGAGTAATTATTTCTCCAAACAAATTACGCCTCAGGCCGAAACCGCCGCAATCTGATACACCACAGCGATACATTCTCTGTCACAAGGCGCTATTAGTCATTTTAAATTATTTATCAAGCTTGGGTGAAATAGGATTTGCTTCAGACCCATTTTATGACAAGCACACAGCTTCAAAAGAAATCTAGAGTGGCCTTTATATTCCAAAAAAGCAATTTTTATGGAAAGCTCCCCTGGCTCATCTTCAGAAGCCCCCCGGAGACGTCCATATGTGAGGAGACACAAGGTCAATAAAAGAATGACGGCGTAAGTTATGTGGAAACGGCCTTCTTCTGCCATCTAAGCAGCGTAAGACTTCACAGCAGACTGCTCCACAGCGCGACACAACGGCTGCATCAAATCCTTTGTGTTGATAAATGTCAAATCTGGAACTTCCTTTCCCAACTTCCTGTAAATCGTGACTGTATCATCTCTCAACATGAGACACTATCTGCTGTTGGCATGACTTAGTTTCATTTCATACCTCGTCTTCTTCCACAGTACCCTCCCAACGAAAGTGAAATATTCAGCAAAACACTCCTGATCCTGTCTGAAACCCAGCGACACGAATGCGAGGAGAGCGTGGCGTTAATAATTGGAAGCTAGAACGTCGCTTCATGACTTTATGAGTGGGGCCGAAAATAGCCCGTGTGGTAAGAACAGTGGCTCATTTAATTCTGCCATCTGCAATGAAAAACAGCAACATTTTTATAGAGCGACAACTGTCACCATGAATATGAGCTATGTTTAACTGGGCTGTCGAACATCTTCTATCAAACGTGATGAACACATTAAAAAAAGAAGAAGAAGGCGGGGGGAGGGATGGGCGGGACATGAAAGAGCAAAATCAAGTTATTGTGTGGAGCTAGGGATGATGCTAAATGAAGAGAGAGGTGGTGGTGGTGGTGGTGGTGGTTGGAGGGGGTCATCAAAGCCTCTTTTTCTCTCCACACAGGGGCCCCAGCTGGCTGGCTGAGCAGTGGAGAGCTCTGCCCACTTGCCTGCCGCAAATTAGCCAAACTATTTACCCTCATATGCACATTAGCAAATTCCGCCAATTGAGAAAACAAATGCATCTGTTTTGTTCTGTAGAAAACTTCATGGGAGCCTGCATGGGCCTCTGCACACCAGGCATCCTCTGTCACAGTGGCAATCAGTCCGAACGCACACACACACACACACACACACACACACACACACACACACACACACACACACACACAGAGCCAGGATGGAGCCAATTGCAGGTCCCTACCGGGCCTCCCCTAACCCCCCAGTCTCCTACCCAGCTGGACAGCTATTGCTCGGATCGCTCTTTCTCCCTCTTGCCCTGTCTGTCTGTCTGTCTGTCTGTCTGTCTGTTGTTCAGGCTGTTTTTCAGCGTCTTTATAACGCTCTGCCTCTGTAATTAGACCGCTCTGAATTTCATCCCATGACCCGCCTTAAATGAGGAAAAATCCAGGGTCCCAGAATGAACATTTCTTTTCTTTTTTCTCCTCTTTAACAAGTCTTTATTGCCCTTGCTGCATATTTTCCGTGGTGGTGTTACCTTTTAAATATTCATGTAAGTGGATGGAAGAGGTGAGAGGGGAGGCGGGAAGAGAAGAGAAAAGGGAAGGAGAGCGGGAAGGAGCAGCATGCGGCGGCGGCGGGGGCTACCCCCGTTCTGGAGCTCCCTGCGGAGGGATAGCGGGCGTACAGGAATAGGTGGAAGGAGGGGGATCAGCAGGAGGCCTCATGATTTATTTAGACCCGGGGGCACCTGTGCCAGTCAACCGCTGATGGCAGTCATCACCCTGCCAACCCGCCGGTGCACGGAAACAAAAAAAAAAGACAAATCTCTGGCAAACAGGAAAATTAATACAAGACTGCTGCTGCGAAACCCTTCACCTGTCCTGTTAATGATTTTCAGACTAGAGGAAAATTCCATTGTTCTGTGGTTGGACATTTTAATGATCCGCATGATTTTTAGCTCGCAGAGTTGCGCAGCGACTCCACAAACACGTGCGAGGTCGACCAAGTTGCGACTCGCCGTCATTTGCTAAACAACCCCAAAAGCTTAGGTGGAGAAAAATCCTATGTTTCAAATGAGCCAATCAATACAGAGCAGAGAGATTGCAGCCTTAGCGAGCCTGAGTGGGCGGCTTGCTGTGTTTTATCAAGGCAGCTTAATTTCCGTCAGCTTAATATCCTGGGAAATGTATGGAAATTGAACTGTGAGGGAGAACAAAGACAAGTAGCCAGGATAAAACGATGTGGAGAAACTCAGAAAGCTCTGTTTTATCACGGCGGCACACAGTTCGGCGTTTAGCAGAGGTGTGCAGAAGAAAGCTAGGAGTGTATTGATAGGTGGATCCATGAGCTGGGTGGCAAAGTTCACATTCTTCCTTAAGAGCTAAATAATTCTCATTCATTATTTGCCCAAATGACTGCGAGCACCAGACGACTGTATATGTTCCGATGCATATGCTTGACTACCGGTAGTTAATTAGCTTAGCTGCTACATGTCTCCTGCTTGCTGACTGCTCTGTGGAGACACATGGAAGAGCTGCCCAGAGGCAAATTATAAATGAGAAGCAGGTTATTAGGATTCTGTCATGCATACTAAGGTGTTATGACTGTCATAAAAAGCACAATCGTGAATACACGGTGCAGTAATTATCATTTTAGGGGTCGTTCTCTTAATACGCCGGTTCCTGACGACAACCGGTGACTTCAGCATCTGCAGTCGACAACAACTGGATGATCCCCGGCCCTGAGCGGTCACCAGCTGGAGGCAGGAAGCTAAATATAAAACAAACCAACTTGAAAGTCAGCAAAAAAAAAAAAACAAGTAACAAGATTCAACAGCCGCGCAGTCGAGCTGAAGGTAATGAAAGCTCATCTGCATTAGTAATAATCTGCCACTGCTTGGGGAAAAAGCGCACTGATCCAGGTAACTGGTGAGGAATGCAAAACAACAGCCTTCTGCACACCCCGGCCTCCATCTCCCCCCACGTTTCCTCCCCGTTTAAGATACCTTCTTAAGAATCTACCTGCACTAGTAACTGCACCACCGCCGCTGAGCAAATCCGTCTTGGCGTCCTTTTTTTTTCTAATTCATCTTCCCTCCGTAGCAACCTGATCCTGCAGTTTACCTTTTCTCGCCCCCCTCTCTGGCACATACACTTTAACACACGCTTCACAGAACAGTAACTAATAGCAACCTCATTCATTAAAACACCCCTTGATGTTTCGCACGGAGGCAGGGTAAATGTGCTGGAACGCCTGTCCTGTCTGTCTGGTTGTGCGACGCTAACAGCAGATAGCGAGGTAGATAGACAGGTGGGGGCAGAGACTCGCCCGACACTCGGCCCGAGCAGCGACTGCGCCGCCGACCCTGATGGAGATGCAAATCAGTTGTCAAGGCCACGACACAAACCCGAGGGGCGTCGTCAGCTGCACCCATGTTTAGTGCCAACGCAAATAAAGGCTCCAAAGTTAGAATGAGAAAACGCAATATGAGCTTTCTGTGAGGTTTCCGCATTAAGATCTCGTCCGCCAGAGGCCTTTAGCTTCACACTGATAACACTGAGAGCACACACAGCACCGGCCACTTCAGATTACTGGTGAAATCAACAAGCCTGTTCCTCCCTCTGAGACGCTGTTGACTCATTTTCCTTTCACCCGCAACGTCTAATAGGCTAATTCCTCAGGCTGCACCTCTGCAGTGTGTGTTAGGTCTCGGATGTGTGCATTCTGAGCAACGGGTAGAAGCTGGGAGGTGCTGACACGTGTCCACAACGTGCAATCCAGCTACGGGCCTGTGGGCTGCTAATATTAAGATGTTTAATTACTAGAGGAAATTGTTCTGTCTCTTTCTCTGTCCCTCTGTCTTGGGGCAAATTGAGCAAGCTGGTGTGAAACATCCGCTGTGAGATAGCCTTTCTGAGCGTGTGCAGAGCATCTGTCTGTGAAGGCACTGATACGATATACGTCACGCACAAAGAGAGAATGAAAGAACCTGTCCAGTCACCACGTGACCCTGTAGGTGTTCGCTATGTCCAGACAAAAGCACGGAGATGAAATAGCAGGCCAGTTCACCCACCTATTGCCTTGATTTCAGTGATTCAAGGATTCAGAGGCTTTATCGGCACATGCACAAATACCAAACGATCAGTGCACTGAAATTTCTAGGTCACTGTGTCTCTACCTAGTGACGTGATTAACCCATTTACAAAATACACTCATACACACTGAGGTAATTACATATTTGTCCCAAAGACTGCAGCCGAATCAAAGCGAACACAAACCAGACTTCTCCGGTTAATCTGCACATCCATACTATGAACTGCTTCCTTTGGAGCTACGTTAAAACAGAGAGGCTGCCCCGATGCAAACAAATGACTGTTAGAGGATCATCCAATGAGACAAAACAGTGGATTGGAAACAGAAATCTCAGACGGTGATGTCTAAATACCTGATTAAATACCACATGACACCTGTTTGACACTTCCAGACTAATGTATGTGTAGGAAGCCGTCTAATTGGGTCTGAAAGTCACATGCATGGTCCAGACATCGGTTCCAGACAGACCTATAATAGATAAAGACACGGAAGCGGCGCAGGAGACATCCTTAAACGAGGACGGCTTAGGACAGCGCAGCAGACAGTCATGTAGGGTGAGAGCTCGCGTCTCCTTCAATCTCTGCCTCTGTTTGCTCATCACACCCCCCGTTCGCTGAAGTCATCACAAGGCCGGCTCCGAGCAGCTGAACCGCCTCAGGAAACTTTACATAAACTTAGATAATGTCTTCCGGCATTCCACCCATCTCATGGCTTTAACCCCGACCAGATAAATAGGACAAAAATGTTCAGCTGGGACAAGACAATAATCCCTTTATCTGGCACAGAGCGAGCTTGACTAGCCAGCTTACCTGTTACATCATTAGCTATAGGGGAGCGCGCAGGAGACGACCAGGAAAGGAGGGTACAAGAAGTAGGACCAGGGCTGGGTCACGCGGTGACGTAATCACGATGACGTAAACACCACGGAGTCATCGAGAGGAGGACGGGGAGCCGCCACGACGCAGAGTTTAGGGCGGTAATGCGTTTTTAAAATTGCGGGGAGACTGAGCGTATTAAAATACAGCATCAGTAAGCGTAGAGGTCCAACAGACAGGCGCGTTTGACAAGAATAGATGAGCTCAGCTACATGACCCTGTGTTTGTTAAGCGCTGAAGCGGACAAAGTTGAAACCCTAAGCACCATGAGAGCTGTTCTTGTTTACCTTGAATGCTGCTATTTCATTTGCATGAGTCAACCTTGTGGAAAATCCATAACTCATTTGCAAGGCTGTTACAGCGTATGCAACGTCAACAGCAAATAATATGTATGACATCTAAAATGCAAACAGCAAATGGATGGAAGTAGCAGCGAGTGATAATGACTTTGTAGGTTTATACTGTCTGCAGTGGGCTTAAAATGACTCTTTATTCTGTGTCATGTATATAAAAAGGCTCCAACAGTCTCCCTCCTTTCCATTATTCTATGAGGTCATTTCACCGCATCACTCATAAACTCAGATTTTGTATTTAACAAGAGGTGCACAACACAGGGATGTGGTTGCTATTGTAGAGGATATAGAGTAACACAGAGGCAGTTATTTGGAGCTGGAAAAGCACACCTGTATGTAATCTCCACCCTGTAAAGGTGCATGCAACAGAAACTACCCTGCTATCTCCTCATCTGAAATCATCAAAGATGGTTTGATGTTCTCCCCTAAGCTTTTGAACTCACCATGAACTCTACCCGCAGCCGAAGTTTGTTTGCTGCCCGTACTGCGTTCGATGTTAAGACACCCATAGCGCTCATCTCCCAGGAGCTCATTCTTTGAATTGAATTGTAAGACTTGCCTCATTCCTCACAATGCGTCCTGGTAAAGCACGCAGTCACTATGCAGCACAGAAAACACACACAGACACGTTCACAGTGTTCAAACCAGGGTCACCAAGTCCCTGGCTTTAGGTTTTGGTGACTCGTGGGTAATTTTCTGGTCAATATGAGTCTTTCTTTCCCCTCCTCCGCTGCCAAGAGGAAATGAAGGGATGATCTCTCCGCTCTCCTCCGCTCATCACTCCCAGAGAAAACAAACAGGAGGATTTTATAACCTGCTTGTTGACCTACAGCGAGGAGCAACAACAGGCTACTGCTGCTGTTTACTTCAGGAGGACTTACTTAAACTGATAGAACAGCTCTGCCCTGTTGGCATGCACAATCCAATTCCCACACCGGGATCTTAATTCACCGTGGGGGGGTTTTAGAGACAGTTGACGAGATGTGTTGATAAAATTGAGTTTGATAAACACTAAAGCTGAGTTAAAACAATACACACGTCAGACGTGATAAAACGTGTGAATGCTTCGGATGCGGCAGCTCGAATCCCATTACCGCTCACTCTCGGTTCTCTCTGCTGTCGGGCCCGGCCCGCTTTAACGGGGAAACAACGGTCGTCAGTGTAGCGCGTTTAAAAAAAGCCGGCGATAAACTGTAGAGATAACGAAACCAAACTCTTCCATCAACAGAATCCACTGAACAGAAACCACAAACTTCTCTCCACACAATCTGCACTATGCACAGTTGCAGAGCTGCCACCTGGCATGTGTGTGTGTGTGTGTGTGTGTGTGTGTGTGTGTGTGTGTGTGTGTGTGTGTGTGTGTGTGGGTGTTTGTCGTAGCATGGCTCACACACACCTGTTCATCCTTGGCCCCAGCACCAGGCCAGAGCCCCAAACAAAGCTCCTCTCTGTCCAGACGTGGACGCTGCTGTGCGATACCTTGCTCAGTCCCACCGCCCCCCAAACGCTGCCTCTGCTGAAACCCAAACACGCTGTTTGCTATGGGTGAAAAAGATTTTTCTTAAAAGTGCTGGGAGAATAAAGAAAGGTCTTCCCAGAGAGTCATCTGGTTCTAATGCAGGGCCCGCTGGTGTGGATTACAAGCACATATCACAGGAGAACTCCGGCTGACCCCTCATCTCTATCCCGGGGGAAATGGGAGCCAGCTACGGTGATGGGGGGCTGAGGGTCTGGGGGCCCAGGGAGCAGAAGGGTGAATCGAGGCCTGTGGGCAGACTGCCATCCCACATGATTGGTGCCCTTCATATATAAGGGAGTTTTCTCTAAGATCTAAAAAACAGAACCTCCCCTGAACCTCTCGATGATACCAAACAACGTCACTGCTTCAGATGTTCCCTCTGTTCTGTCTCGGCTGAAGCATCAGCGAGTTGTGAGGTAACTAGAGGTCTTGTACAATCATCAAAGTAGCACTAAAACATGCGTGTGTTTTTATCACATTACACACAATAAGCAGCTGGCTACCCATCAAGCCTTTGGGTTTTACTGCCCTGCATCATGTTGGAAGGCGGCTAACTGGGGGGGGCACAAGAAAAAGACGAAATTGGAAAGAAGAGAGGACTTCAGCAGCAGCTCATAAGGTTGGCAGCCAATCTGGATTTTTGGCTAAATAATCAGCTCAACTATGAAAACATTCCTATTAAAGCAGCGATAAATCAAACAAGATGCGGGAAGCACAATAATCAGCCAGACAGAGCAAACAGGAACAAACAGAGGAGCACATTTTTCTGCCCTTTCCGCTTTGCATCTGTTACATAAAACTCCACGCTTACGTCTTTCACATCCATTTCATAACAAATTAATAATGTTGTCAGAGTTGCTGCTCTTACCGGTAGTATCTGGACTGTAGATACGTGGAGCAGACCGCTTTGGACACGTGGCTGGCAGAGCCAAAGTCAATGACTTTGACCCGGTAGGGCTGTCGAGACGGGTCCACGAGCATGATGTTCTCTGGCTTCAGGTCAGCGTGGATCAGCCCCAGGCTCTTCAGTTTCATTAGCGCTGTGGCCACCTGCTGCAGCACGGGTCTGATGTATTTGAGTGGCAGAGGGCTGAACTTGTTCTGCTTGAGAAAGTCGTACAGGTTCTGCTCCAACATCTCAAATACCAGGCACGTGTGGTTCTTGTGCTGGAAGCACTCGTAGGCCCTCACAAAGTTGTAGTCGTCTGCGCTCTCCGTGCTGAGACGTGCCAGGATGCTGACCTCGATCTGGCCCTGCCGTGCGTACGACGGGTGGTTCTTCAGGATCTTGATCGCCACTATCTCGTTGGTGCCCCTCTTCCAGCACTTGACCACCTGTCCGAAGGTTCCTCTTCCCAAGAACTCCAAGACTTCGTAGGTGTTGGTCATGGAGCAGAGCACCTCATGCTGCACCAGCTGGTAGTCCCCCTCGTTGTTGGAGCCGCTGTTCTTGGACGTGGCCGTGGAGGTGGCAGTGGCCACCGTGGCCACCGTGGCCCCGCTCGCTGCTCCGTTCTGGATCATTGATGGGCCGTGCTCCTCAATGATCTGCACGCTGCTGTTGTTATCAAGCTCCTCACTCTTGCGTTTAAGCCCGCATCGCTGGTAGGTGTCGAGGAGACTGACCGTGCTGCGGCGTGTCAGGTTGTGAACTCCAACCCCACCGCCCACACCACTGCCGCCCCCGCCACCTCCACCACCACTACTGTTGCTGCTACTGCCTCCACCCCCGCTGCCCAGCAGAGACCCCACGGCCCCCGAAGTGCTGCTGGCTGAGGCGACCACGATGTGGCCCGCGCTGGCTGGGAAGATGAGCGCCTGCTCGTAGGGCAGGGTGGAGCTGGCGACCTGCAGGGAGCTGTTGATGCCTAGGGGGCCACTGGTGGCCGACACGTTCTTGCTGCTGTTGTGGCTGTAGACTTTGCTGTGTGTGCCGTACCCTGTCATATCCCAGTTACAACTCTGCTCCACCTTCAGTTTCTTCACGCTAAAGAAGGCACTTGACTGGAGAGTGTGAGGGGAGAACACTTGCACTTGCGAGGCCATACCTGTGAGAAGAGGGGAACAGAGGGGAGGAGCAAGGAAGACAGGAGGGGAACGAAAGTGAGAGGTTAGGAATTTGAGAGTGTCTGAAACATGAGTGGTAGCCAGAAGCTTTAAATAAAGACAGCTAGGGTCAGAGCAGGTCATTAAAACACCAAGCGTATACGCTGATGCGTCAGCATGTTAACCTTCTGAACTCTTTGACATCACTGCAAAGTAGCAATTACAAACGAACCGTTCATTAAGCATTTGATGCTTTGGCATTAACCGTCTCTAAATAGTACCATTATTTCATATTTTTGTCCTAAAACATCCGTCTGTAAAACTGCTGGGACACGGATTGTTTTGTGTTTTTCTAATACAATGTGCGGTAAAGAAGTTTTTTATATGGTTATATAACATTAAAAAGGCAAAAGGTTAGCAAACAGATAAGCAGATTTAGATTGAATACTGCTTATGCAAGCCACTGGTTCAAGCAGAGGAAATGCCATTTCCCCACTGTTCCCATCTGCTGCAAAGTAAATAGGCTGAGTGAATACTAAAAGAATACCCTTTCATGGGACACTCTACAGAGACAGAGGAGCAATACAAAATCATACACAGAAAGAAGCCAAGGAAAAAAACTCAGGGAATGATTGCAATTTCCTTCCCCGCTACACAACCCAGCCCTTGCATTTATTGGTACACAATTACTCACTTTAGGGAAGGTGGTGGAAGAAATTTTGTTCAAGTAACTATGAAAACAGGAGAGGGGCACTGAACTCCCTCTCAACCACAGATCCTGAAGACAACAAAACAAAAGCAAAACTGCAGCGAGGCTGTGCTCTGAACTCCTGGGAACAAGCTGCCTCAGAATAAGCAAAAGCTTCTCCAAGCAAACAACGGCCCAAAAATAGTCCCTTTCTTTATCTCTCTCTTTGCAAACAGGCTTGTTTGTAGCATTGAAATGATTATTACAGAACAAGGAAGATTATATGAGACTTGTAGTAATGCTATGTTTAAACAGTTTCCAGTAAACCCGAAATTAGTTTACTGCTAACAAAGTAAGAGCTTCCACCTGGCCATGCCAACGCCCACACACACAATTAGACCTTGCTGCTGATCAACTGATGCATGATTCAAAGAATGTTACGATGTGATGCGTACACACACACACACACACACACACACTAACAAAACTCATACAAACAGCCCCTTAAACTGTGTTTACTGCTGGAAAAAATTGCTGCTTTTGTGTGTTTAATAGACATCTTGAAAGCTGGGAAGTTTTGTTCTGTTAAAGATAATTAAAGGACCATACTCCCTCCGAGATGGGACGTCTTCTATAATTGTGGACTCCATTCTGAGGACAGAAAGCACCGAGGAGGGGACATGCCTGGTCACTTTGTCATTATTAGCCCCTTCAGCAGAGATGATGATTAATACAGTAGGAAGCCGGCAGCCCTCCACCACGGCTTTGCTTCAACTGTTCTTTCTGTGTGTTTTATATTTTAGAACTCTCCTGACCTTTTCTCCTCCTACTTTTTAGAATTTTGTTAGTTTCTCCTGTGGCCTTGCTCGGACTTACTAGTTATCTCTTTGGTCATCTGGTCTTAGCCCTAATGCAGCAGGATTGAAGCTGTAGTGCATATTAGAGAGCTCACTGTAAGCTTGGCAAGTGTTGTACAGTAGCTGATTTAACGTAGCACCTCCATGCTTAGTGCAGCTGATATATAAGCTTCAGCCATATCTGCATGTATGTTCATTAGACTGTTTTCTTTCTTTTTTTAAATGCATGGTCACTTCATGTCTGGTGCCGTAGGTATGGCTGGTCCAGAGAGGTAATGAAGAACGTCCGCTAGGCTATTAGGGGCAAGGCTCTCTGCTAATCACATAAGCCCTGAAGGCCAGATGTCACTCCTTGGATTACCAATTCCTGTGCCTGGACTTTACGCTAAAAATAATTTGAATGATGGGTTGCGTCACAGCGCAGTGTCAACAGTGTGTGACTGAGAGCCTGACAGGATAATCACAGGCACAGACTGATGGACACAGAGATGGATGGACGGACACAGAGCCAGCCTGTTCCTCTTATGGAAAATTCCAGCATTACATATCTGCCAGCACGATTACGGATAGCTCCGGGTTTTACAAGGCCAGATTGAGGCCTCGCTGCTCTTTGCATTTGTATCGCACGAATTCCTCTCTGATCTTAGTCACTCATTGACTCTCTGTCAGTTTTAACATGTGGTCAAAGAGTTCGCTTGACCTTGCCTCCGCAGTGCAATGAACTGAAGGCCACCCATGTTTCCCCTAAATTAGAGGAAGGGCTCTGAAATATAGCTGACAAAAATATTTAGAAATGCACAGGAAACTCTTGAAATTCAGCTTGGACTTGTTAAGAAATTCTGCACAGCTGCTCTTGACACAAAAGCTGCACAAATAGCAGTACAGTTTGGAGCCTTGTGCAGAACACTGATAAGTAATTAAATGAACCAAAAGCAAGAGGTCAAATGGCTGGAATGTTATCTCATGACAACATACACAGGCAACAATGTGACCAATTATACTTCGTTGGGAAAGTGGTTCTAGTCCTCATGAATCAGTCCGCACTCACACCACAGTTCAAACGTATTTATGATGGAGAATCTGAACAACCGAACCCTCTATGCTGTTGTCAGAAACAACACAGCGCAGAAGACCTTCCCTTGAAAATGTCCTCTTGAAGTTTATTTGAATTTCTGAACTCTACGCCAAGCGCAAAACTGTAAAGGTCCATTGTTGTACATTTACAACGTTGGAATGCCTTCAGTAGCCAAGGCTTTCCATTTAGCATACCTAAAGGAACGCTGTGTGTCCCACACACTGCAATTAAGCATACCAGAGAGGCATTTTCCACTGTTTAGAGGCAGCATGTTGAAATGGTAATAGTCAATGTTTTCAGAGAGATTACTTCTCTGTCAGGGGTTTGTTAATCTTCTTTTTGGGAGGATCAGGGCCGTTCTGCATGCCATGTGAGGGTGAGAGATGGACTGAAAGGGAGGGCAGAAGAATAGAGCGTGGAGAGCGGGGCCATGAGTGGCCCTCACATTCTCGCCTGTGACCTGCTTCTGTTTGCTGTCTTTTATTAAACCCGTCATTTATACTCTGCTGACAGCATGACAGAGTATTGATGAGGACGCCTTTGGACACCGCCAGACCTGCCAAGTAGTCCTTTGTATACAAATAGTCTTTTAATATAAAACCTGCTTATCATTCAGCTCAGCCATGCCTGTGCTCAAAGTTTTACACTTTATATGAATCAGAATTGAAAACTATTGAAGAGATGAAATTGCATGTAATCCTTCTGAAATAAAACAAAATAGGATTTTAGTATTTATTAATCACTAAAGCAACTGTTCCATGCTCAGTCTGCAGCAAAAACACTGACTGGAGAGATGATACGGAGACATCCTCTATCCAGATCTATCCAGAGACGTGGTGAAGTCAGTCTGGTCGATGTCCCCTGGCCTGGATATATTTGGACCACTTCCTGAGGCCTAATGGCTGCTAACGCCAGTGGAGCCGCGCTGGTGACCCTGTGTCTTTACTGGACATCCCAGTGTCTGCAGGACTGGAGGGCGCTGGAGGGGGGTAGGCCAAGTCCCCGGCTAATGAAACGACTTCTGGCTGTCTAGACGAAGCATTATCTGTCCCTCCTTTGCTTACATTCGTGTGCGTGCGTTGCTTGCTGCACCTCCACCCTTTTTCTAAACACCCAGCAAATACAGATAGAACACAAACTGTTGCATCCAAATCCTTCAGTAAGCCCCTGCATCTGCACTGGCAACTCATTTATCCAGGTTTGCTTTAAATTTGTCACCCCTTTGTACACACGTGTTTAATTTGAGCGATGCTACATGTATAAAGGAAGCACGGGCCACAGATCCACTGGTGGAAAACCTGTTGTAGGGACAGTGGCACAGACTTGGGGTTAAATGCAACAGTGAGCACAGCGCTGAAGAGGAACATCTTGTCCGTACAGAGCAGTTTAGCCTTGTGTTTGTGCCTCCTGTCTGAGTTCTGTCCTCAGTGGGGGAGCTGGAGCTTGACACTGCATAGTCTCTCTCCCTCTCTCTGGAGGCCACTATTGACCATCCTGTCTGCTTTTTTAGCTCTCTCATCTCTGCTTATTTATAGAATAATGCATCAGACGAGCTTGCTGGGAGATACTGTCATGCTGGCGGCTGCTCCATCAGGCTTCATGCTCTTTACTGACTATGGTATTTGACCAGTTGGAATTGCCTCACCGTTCCTCTCCGCTCCACACACAAAAGAGGACAAATATCCATCTAGCATATGGACGCACGAAAAGGCAAATATGAATGCTGTTTCGCAGATATACTCAGGACTGGGTAGCTCGTAAATCAACAGCATGCCTGCTGTAAATGTGACACTCCCTCAACTCTCCCCCTTCCTGGAAGCAAACAGCCAAAGATACAACGTGTTGTGTTCGCTATGAGATAACATGTTCAGTCAGCGTTTGTTAAAACGCACATGCATAGATGCATAAGCAGGAACACGCACGCACAAGTCGCCGCACGAATGTCCACATGCGAGAGCACACGGGAGCTCAGATAGACAGAAGGGCATGATCTGAAAGGCAGCTCTAAATGTGTTGATAGGGCACGTTGTGTGGTTTAGGTTTCAATGCAGCAACAGTCCTGTTGCAGAAACCTGGTTCGCTGGGACAACCGTCAGTAGATAAGGAAGCTGCTATTCACGTTGTAAATGTGGTCATAAAACGGCTGGTGTGAGAAAAACATTAGCCTTGTTTATACTGCCAGGTCAGCCTAACCAGGCACTGAACCAAGGCACGGGGCGGAGGAGCGGAGCGGGAGATGAGGAGGCGCATGAGCGGGAGACGGAGGAGGGAGGCGGGGTGGGTGGTGGAGTGGCTCTCTGCTTGAGCTGGATTTCTTATTAATCAAATCACGAGTGTAGTAAGTGTACAAAGCACAGCACTAAACTTCCTCCCCACTGAAAGAAAGAAAGAAAGAAAGAAAGAAAGAAAGAAAGAAAGAAAGAAAGAAAGAAAGAAAGAAAGAAAGAAAGAAAGAAAGAAAGAAAGAAAGAATCGTGGTGGTAATAATGTCCTTGTTGCTGCAGCACTAAAACACTAAATGTGGAACAAAAAAAAAAAAGAAAGAAGAAACTATTTGTTCTGTGCAGACGTCTCGTGTGTGGCAGCATAAAATGAGAAGGAGGGAGCTGAAAACGTGCCCAACCATAAACCATTGGCACCTGTTACCTCAAGGCTTGACTGCACCAGCACTGACATCCACTGTATGCATCAAGCTGTGCTGCTTTGACTACAGTTGCACACACAGCGCAGGGCCGTGCACCTGATAAGCAGCCACTTTCCAGACTGCTTATCGTTTACACACAGTAAGAAACACCCCACCACACAACACTTCCTCTTTATGTCATTAGGATTCACAATGACAGCCGGACACAATGTAATATAATGAGCTGAACATATGAGAAGTACGGGCGAGAAACAGTAACCCGACATGGAAAACACTGGGGGAGGACGACGAGTGCAATGTGAAGGGGGAAAACATTGCACAATGGCAAATTGATTTGAGAGGAGCCAGAGCAGTATGGATTTTGTTGCGTGCCGTTAGTGTTGCTCTGTAATATACAGACTGCATGAGGTTTTAGTGTGAATGTGAATGATGGCCTTGTTTGCCGCTCCTGTAATGCACCTCAACCTGAGGTTTGAAAAGGATGGCTCTTCAGTAAGCAAAGGACAAAGGAAATAAATGGTGCTGATGCTCACATGGGGAGGCACATGCCCGCGTGCACAAACACAAGGAGCCAGGTTTCCGTTTGCGACTTATCAACATTTTAGTCATTATTCAAACTAATGCTCGCAGGACAAAAGGCCCGCGGAGCAGAATGAGGTCTGTGAAGGAACATTTTATAGATGGAGACCTTAATTTTATTTATAAAGGCTCTGGTCACACATTATATTCCCACACACAAAAAAATGATCAGCTGACAGAGAAAAGGCAAAAATAGCAGAGTTTTTATAGTGTGTGTGATCCTTTGTTGTGCATGTCCGGGATGCCAAATGAATTGTATTTGCTTTGTGAAGTTCCAGGATTGTATCAGCGCCGGACTAATTGATTTCTATTGTGCAGGGAGCCAAACAGCGGGTAAGGGATGTCAGATGGAGCTGCCTTGGACAGTGTTTTTGAGGAGACGGCATCATGGCCCCACCCTGCCCCGTCCCATGGAACGGACCACTAAGCGCTGGTTTTGGGTGTGTTCTTGAACTCGGGGGTCAAAGTCTGCCGCTGCATTAATATCCAACAGAGACAGCTGGAAGGAGATCGGTCCTGCTTTGGCACCTCCACCGAGGATGTGCACAACACCACATGCAGGACTCAAGCTATGCGTCATCCAGTCTGCGCTTTCCGAGACTCCACATGTGTATTAACTTGTGTGGGTTGACTATTGGTGCATCTGAGGACTTTCGTAACTATCAGACATCTTAGCTACGCTGCGACAAGCAGCATCAAACCACTACCCCCGAAATACACACTCACACGCCCAGAGGGATTAATTCCATGCCCCACCCATTGGAAACCCAGCCATGAACCCCAACAAGGAACCAGTTGGACCTGACCAGACGCCTGCAGACCAATCACTCACAGGCAGGGATATCACTTCCTTTATTTCCAAAACACGCCAGTATTCAAACAGCAAACTGAACACTTTCAAAAGTACAAGAAGTTGCTGGGAAATGGTTTGGAGACCTGATTATTCTACGGCCATGCTCTGGCTGCTACCCTCGGCTGTCGGTGGCACGTTGTGACACACAAACCAGCCAGTGCGTCTGATAATGATAAGCGCTGATGCCGGTGCATGAAATCCACTTTTTACTGGCTCAAAGATGACAGACAGAGGAGGAAACAGAGGACTTCTATCCATATTACATCAGCGCTCTTTATGCCCTCCACATGTGCTTGGATTCTGCCCCCCCTCCAGTATACCACCGTACCCATCAGACCCTAACTGGGAACCGTGCACATGCTTCTCCAGGCAACACCAGTGTGGGATATTTCAAGGGGGTGTGTGAATCTGGTGCTCGGGGCCTATTAAGGCTGCAGATCAGACTAATTTAGTCTACATACCTTTTCTTTTTTCTTTTCCTCCCTCCAAGATGCCTCAACATGCACTCCTGCCTTCATACTGCAGGTGACTCATCAATATGCATGCTTAATAAAGTGTTTTAATCTCTTAATCTTCTTCTTTTTAAAACTTCTTTCCTACTGTAGCGTCTCTTATTCTAGCCTGTCTTCTCTTTGACAAAGTGAGACCCAGCACGCAATATATTCAAACAGCTTTTAAAAGATTATAGCAGACACACACACACACACACACACACACACACACACACACACACACATACACAAACATGTGCTCCCATACCAATTTAGCAAAGGCATATGTGTCCTTAATCCAACTGACAGTGTGTCGTAAACATGGCTGTTGAGTCCTTCTGGCCACAGAGCTGAGGTAATAAATATGGCTAGCCAACTCAGCCCTCTGCGTCTGATTCAGCGTGAAAATCAGGGCTTTAGCTCATTATATTTAGTGTCCTCAGAGTCACAAATAGCAGCCAAAACCAGGCAGGAAATGGCTATTCTGACCATCAGCTTAACAACCACATACTGTGTCTGTGTGCATATGGGAAGTGCATATTTAAATTGGGCTGCATGAACGGTGAACACCTTCAAAAGGAGGATGTGAGTTGTGTTTTACAATTAGACACAACTTTGTTTGGTACATTTTATGAAACAAGATGCCGGCACTGTGAGAATGTGTTTTGTGTTCGTGTGATCCGAGATGTTCCTCGACTCTCGGTTTAAGTGGTAACGGAGAGAGATTTTAGCAGATGGGAAAGAGGAGCTGTGGGAAGTTAGTAAATAATGATTCATTATACTGGAAGATGCTCGACTGTGAGCAAAGATAGAACCGCTCGTGGTGAGAGTCGGTTTTATCCAGACTTCTGAAATGTTTAAAGGAGCTGAATGAGGTTCGTGTTAGTGACTGCGATGCCGCTTAAAGCTGTCGTGTTTGTGCCCAAATGTCTGTACGTTTACTGCAGAACTCACACGCTGTCTCACTGTGGCCTAATGAGGTAAAAACAACTGGCCCGGCCCGGACTGTTCTGGAGCGGTGAAGGAAATAGAACAGGTCCTCATAGCTAAAGGTCAGCTTTTGGCCTTTTTCTGGGCCAGCTTCTCTAAAAGTGCTGGAGGCGCGCAAACAGGTCGGTGTGCGTTGGCAGCTGCTGAGCTCCATCAGGGAGCCGAGGAGACCGACGCCTCGCCGGACACAACACTGATCCCAGATGTCAGAAGGAGGCAGGTTAAACGAGACAAAGGGTGAGATCCACGACCCCCAACAGCTCGACCGCCACCTCCTCCCAACTACCCCCCCCCACACACACACACCCGCCCAGACTCACCCCTCTCCCACCCCGCTGACCTCTGACAGTGCCGCTGAGGGCTCCCGGGCCCCCAGAACACGGCATTCATCTCTCGACCCCCGGCTCCTCTGCCTCCCTCCTTCCACTCCTGCCTCGGTTTTGCGAGCCCTGTCACTCTCCATCTCGGTGCCATTCTCCCTCTCCATCTCTGTCTCTCAGGCTGAATGCAGGGGTCAGTTCAAAAGGCTGCCAGGCAGAGCTGCTGGCTGCCCGTAATGCGCCTCAGGCTTTGAAGTGAGGAGCAGATCTAAAAGGTGCGCGGCCTGGTTTTTTTTTTCTTTATGCTGCAGCACACTTAGATCCAGTAACATGCACAAGAACTGAATTCTGTTTAGTCATGTTTACCATGAATCCATGATCAAACTTCTGTAACAACAAACCAAATGAGGAGCAGAGAAGCCGACCTTTACAGAGATTAATGTCTCTGATAAACGTCTCTGAGCCCAAAAGTTGTTTAAAGCTTCGCAAACAGCTCATGTTTCTACTATAACTCTACTGCAATAGAATGAGACGGCTGGAAAGGCACTTTGTTACATCTAATAGGACCAGCACAGGTATAACCGCTCCTTCAAACCTTTAAAAATGTCCTAAATATTGCAGTTTTTCAATAAAAAAAGGCTCAAACTGCCATCAGATAAGCGTAATCATTCACTTATGTTGCAACTGGATGTTCTGAATGTCTTCAGAGATGTTCAGGCAGCAGCATTGCAGCCACGGAGAAATATTTCTTACAGTTGGGACATTCAGCGTTTTCTCATGTCGGGGCTGGAGCGGTATTAGAGGAGCCACTGGAATGTCTAATTGAATCAATGAGTTTTTAACATCTCTCCCTCTCCACATTATCCCTTAAAAGCTCATAAAAGCTTGGTTTCCAGGCATCGGCAGTAACGAAGGAATCATTCTCTCTACATATGTGAATACTAAACAGACACGGAGACTATTTTGCTTCATTGCATGACTAAAACGTAAAACCTCTGAAGGATCTCTATCACCGCGTTTCGTCATTTCACCTCTTCCTTCCTTTGATGTGGAACTTGTTAGTTTACTGTCTATTGAAAGCGATTTTCCACGGGGGGATACAGGAATCCTGGGAGAATCCCAGATCGGAACAAAATTAGGAAGAAAAGAAATGAGTTGAGAGGGAGGCGTGACTATCTGTAACAATGACCGTCACATTTTATTTCCACTTCGGGTTAACGTGACGATGTGTCATCACAAGCGCTTTCATGGTAACAGAAAAATGAGAAACACACAGCATGCAGGCTGCAGAAAGAGAGGAGAGAAAAAAGAGATTATAATGATTGAATAAGAAGATGAGAAGTGGAGAATGACTGCATGTGAGAGAGAATATGAGAGCAAGTGGAGGAAAAGGAAAAGGCTAAAGCTGCTCATTTCCATGCCTGTTGACTCTTTTGACTACCCCGGTCCTTGTCTATTGCTGTCTCCTTTTCTCTGTTCTGTGCCTTTTGCCTCCTGGCTCTGGACAGAAATGGGCTTGAGCACTCGTCTGAGCTTTGAAGTCCTTTGGTTATCAGCCAAGCGTAGCGCTGTACCTGCAGCCATCTGTGAAGGGGCCGCCAGCAGCCGCCCATCGCTCCACTTCCCTTCCATGACTGAGAGGGGCCGGAGCCAGGAGTGGTGATGGGCCTGGCAGCGGCACTTAGTCCATGTTGGCTGGCCACACATGGTAGAGCCCATAGCCTGCTTCTGTGTCAAAGAATACAGGCGCAATATCCCCCAAAATTCCCAACCTCAGTGCCCTAATCTTACTGTGTAATTCACTACCTCTGTGCTCATTTTAATATCAGTCTGTAAACACTCCACCCCTCTCCCTCTCCGTCCTCACCCGCCCACCATGCGAGCCTGTTTCCCTCGGAAGAGGAGCAAAAAATAAAAAAAAAATGTGGAGGTTATGAAAGGCTTGATTAAAAACTGCAAACCATTTTTCACTCCGCGCTTCATGTAATATGAAGAGACGGTTAGGATCTTTTGTTTAAATGAAGTGGCTGCCAGTGTGCTGGGTGTCCTCACCATGCAGCTGGAGCGCCGTGCATCATCTGTTGTCTTTGCACCACATTTCAGGCTTTGTTCAACTTTTTTTTTTTTTTTTTGTGCGTCATTTGCACACGTGTGACGTGTGGAGTTGAAAGGCCAGCGATGAGTGCAGCCGGTCCTGGCAGCTCTCTGCCATATTGTCAAATGGACTGGTATGAGGAGACATTACCACAAACAATAGGATTAAAACCTGGGACAATGTGTACCAAAAACAAGCCGGTGCTTTGGTTTCGGGGGGTAACCGATGGGATGAGGCAATAAGACGAGCCAGGGGGGACTTAGCAAGGCGGGAAGCTGAAGGACGGGGGGAGGCTGAGGGCTGTGGGGTGGAGGGGGTCATGATTAGGGAGAACAAAACCGCTACAGTAGCCAGACCTCTTCTGAAACCAGCCTCCAATTACACACACAGACACACATACATGGGGGCTTCCAATCTGGCCATCAGGCTGTTGCTGAAGTGTCACATGGGCACCATGTGTGCTGGCCAATGGCCTCTCGGCTTATCAACAAACAGAGCAGGATGGAAGGACAGATAAGAGATAGAAGTGGGGGTGGGGCAGGGAAACGCAGGGTGGGAACTGACGGGGGTCATTGGTGGATGATGAGAGATTGCGAAGAGAGCATGCAATAAATGGTATGTGAGAAAAATGCAGATTATTCTCATGCTGTGCAATATTATTCACACACATATATATAGAAATGATTCGACACCCTCGGCATATAAAGTGTCCTTTATGCTCGAGGAATCCCTTTGTAATTACTGCTTAACAGGCCCAAGTTAACAAAAGGCCTTATTCAGTCTGCGCTGTGTTGAGAAGTAGTAAAATGTGAACCTTTGTTTGAACCGTGGCTTTCATAGCAGATCAAAGCAGTGGATGTGTCATAAGGTACAGAGAGTCTCAGCATCGTGCCTCTTTAACAGGTACAGATTAGTGCTCACTACGTTACTCGTAGCAGTGAGAGGTTATTAAAATCTAAAGTCTTTTGGTTTTTTTCTTGCAGGTTGATCCTAAAATACAAGGAGGTGATACAGCGCCCGTTCTGAGCTACAAAGTCCAGAGTGATTCACAAGCCAAATTGTGCATTTCAAACCATGCCAGCAGTACGGACTGTGTGTTTCTGAAGCGTTACCTCAAGCAATAAGGCCAATGCAATACAGTACGAGAGCGTTTCAAGTTTTTCAATGCGGATACCCACCACCCCCCCTTCTGCAACTTGAGTTTGTTCAGAAAGCTAACTAAAGCAAATAAAGATGCCAGTTACACCAGTTTCCTCCCTAGCAGAGCCCGGAGTCGTTACACTGCGAGTCGGAGCCAGAGGCAGCTGTTCCAAACAAGCTGACACCATACACAATGTGAAACAAAAGTGCAGGGGGGGGAAAGGCCTTCACACATGCATGACAACCAACACGGAAATGCCTTGTGTAAGCAGTCGACAGGGCTGAGGCTCCATCCCAGCCAATCTCCCTCTTCCCCTTTGATAAAAAACTAACTAATGTCAGCAACTGATGTGGTCTCCCCCCTCCGTTCAAGGACCTCAGAGCTTTCAGAGTTGTTTCTGCGCGAGGTCTGAAGCATATGGCATAAGCACTAAAACAGGAGGCTTACTGACTGAGGAGAAAATGAGAATTGCAAAGTTCCCTTGCATCTCAATTAAATTTCCTCCACGCATAAAAAAAAAAAAAAAGGGAGAGAGCCAGAAGAATGATGTGCCGGAGTACTGGAGGCACTTCTTCTCCTGAGAAATTTGCTGAAAAAGAGTATATGAAAATTTGAGCCTGTTGAAATAGCCAGAAGTGTTGGGCTCATATTGAAGGCTGGGCCTCCTGTGTCAGACTGGCCTCTGCTAACCTGTCATTTCAGTTCTGCCTCCTCACCCACCCGACTCCCCCATCCACGCACACACCCATCTGTTTCAAAAAAACCCCTCAGATCACACCTGTGAACTATTTCAGCACATCAGAGAGCTCACATATTCCCCTGTCTCCATATAAAAACTCACATTCTAGCTCCCTCCAAAGCCCCAGCTTCTTCTACTAAATGCTTCAACAAATCAATAGCACAAAGAATCCCCCGAACACTGGATTTCACTCTCTTTTCAGATAGGAAGCTTTGAATAATGCAAAAGCGATACTTGTAAAGACAGCTTATCCATTTTCATAACCCTTTCTGAGCAAAGCCCTCTTCCAAACAAGTCATAAGGTGATGAATCGGGTCAACAAAAAGATCAAAATGGCCACTGAGTGAGAGTGAAAAGCAAGACATAAACATTCACAGTGGTACCTACGAGGATTCGCCCTGATGAGGGTCCTTTTCTGGGAGCTGTTTAACCATCACCCCATCGCCTACATACTGTTTAGTTATCCTCCCTCCCTGAGCCCGGCTCTTCCTTCACAGTGGACAGTGAAGAGCTAAACACACCACCCGGCCTGTCATAACAATCAGGAAGACAGACCCTCCTCGGTCCCCCCCCCGACGCCGACTCTGCCACGGGGTGTGGTCCTGCCGTGGCCCCCAAAGGCCCCCAGGGCTCTTCCTGCAATTCTAATCAAAGTTTAAAAAGCTGCAACCTTGGAGCCTGAGCCTAGGTCGTGGTGTGCGAGGAAGATATCAATCAAGCGGCTCCAAACAAGCGTGAGGGGAAAAGGGAGGGAGAGAGTTGAGGGCAGTGTCTGAGAAAGTCTTGCTCTTTCTGTCCTTCTGTCTCTTTCCCTGTCCTCGGAGGGCCGACTTCCCCCTTCAGCGAGGGCAGGGTGCGTTTCCCATACCCACAAAACCACAAGGTAATTCAAAGTCGCATTAACACATAATAGCTGTGCGGACGGATAAAGCATTAATCTGGCCCTGCGATGCTGCAGCTCCTGTCACCGCCGCCATCATCATCAACTTCTGAGTCATACGCTGTCCGTTTTTTTCCGAGGCGGGAATAAATGAATGCACTCTGGAATAGCGCCGGTTGACCCGCGAGAGGCAGATCTGCAAATGAAGTCGCCTCCCTGCCTGGTCGCCCAGTTCTGCAGCTGTCTAATCCTCTGGCGGGCCTGCCCTACAAAACGCCGGTGCTTGTGCAGGGCAGAGTCACATGCAAGCAGATAGATAGAGACATATGCACATCCATGCATGAGCACACCATAACGACCACATCGAACCAGGCAAGAGGGCAGACGGGCAACAAGGCGAGGGTTTGGCGGTGGCTGAATATTAGCTTTTCCACAGCTGGGGGGTGGGGGTGGGGGGGCTGCTGGACCTGCTCCGTTCATCAGACATCCATCAAGGTGTCACTTTGGGTTATGAGACCAGGCTCCCAGAGTGATCACACCACTACCCTTCCTGCCAGCAGGTCTGCCTGATGGCCTTCTCTCTGGGCCAAGAAGGACTGAAGGCAAACATTGAGGAGAAAAAAAAAAAGAAAAAAAAAAGGGAGAGCCAAAAGGAAAAGGACACAAATTGATGCGATCACGATGCCGGCTATCAGTTTCATGAGCATTCCTGAAAGTCCCTGCCTGCTCTAAACTCACTAATAAATGATTAGAAATATGAAATCAAGATGTTCGGCTAAACAAATGTGTTTTCCCTCAACAAGCTCAACTTTAAACAATCCCAGGAAGTAGTTAATCATATAGATTTAAGTTATTAGTTGCCCCGTAGCCAAGGGTGAGTAATTACCATAATAGCCGGGCCTATTGGACGTGAAGGGCCCCCCAAACCTATTTTCCACCAGAGACTTTGGCCATTTCCATGACTGCTCTACATAACAGTCCTCTCCAACACTGAGGAGGACAGGCAAGGTAATTAATTCCCCCTGCTGCCTCTCTCTCTCTCTCTCTCTCTCTCTCTTGCCTTCTCCTCCTCCTCCTCTCTGTGGTGAAGGGAAAAGCCAGGGAATGTAATTTACACTAATTACCTTTTGCATAGGAGTCTCATTTCAACTTTCTTTTTCATGTTGATGCGCCAGAGTCTTGGGCTGTGCCTCTAAGCCTCAACACCCCTAATGAAAAATCACTACAATATTCCTACGGGGAGTTTGCAGCAACCTTATTCTGATCCTGTACCTCCTATAGCGTGCAACCTAAACATCTCTGTTAGGACTCACTTCTGCTGCTCATGTTTCTGTAATGTCACTTTAAAACCTGTTAAACTGTTAGTTTCCAGTAGTTTTTTTTCCCCCTTAATGGTAATTTGGAGCACAAAAGCAGGGCTTCCCTTTAATACCAGCAGAGGGACTATAGAGTAGAAGCAGATATTAAACATGAGGCTGCTCCAAAATAAATATGAGGAACATCAAGGCTTATCATTGCCTACTACTCAGTGTGATCAGCATGTGTGGGCCTACCTCTGTGTCCTTTAGCAACACTGTAGGAGCAGCTTTTCTGTCCTGCTCTACGTCTGAGCAGCATCCCTCCAGGCTACAGTACTTCTGAATAATACATAACTGAATGAAATCAAAATACAAACTAAAACATTGCATGACATCTTATTGCACTGTCACGCCTGCTTCTTCCTTTCTTTTTGTCATCATCATGCTGCTTAACCTTTTGGGGATTATTTGTGTAGTTGCAGCTGGACCATGCACAGACCTCGATCATGCACGGATCATAATGGGCCGACTGCATTGTTTTGCGTTCATGAGCCACCTCACAGAGCAAACAGTGCGCACGGTGCGTGTGCATGACTCCCTCAGAATGATCATAAAAATAAAAACCTGTGTGCCAGCAAATAATTTAGAGAAGCATGCGGGGTAGCGTTCCCTCAATTGGATTAGTCACAGGCACAATGCTGCAGCGATAGCGAATACGCTGTATTTAAGCTCGCCTTTCGTTTCCGCAACACAAACACATCCATGAGCCGATGCACCAAAGCGCCGGAGCATTAAAAGTCACATAGTTTTTGAATTGATGTGGAATAATTGGAGATAGAAGGGATGAACAGGAGGCGAGACATGGGACCGATCGGGCTCCGACCTTCTCCCGTTGCCCCCTCTCCTGTCGTCAAGCACAGCGAATCATTTCTACCGTGAGGACAAAACACAACATTTCCAGGTGTGAAGTCGTAGTTTGCGTGAACGCAGGCTTGTCTTTGACCTTATTCTGGAGCCTGTTCGGACGGACACAGCTCCACAATCTGTCTGAGCATTTGCTGATATTCTGTAACTGTGGCCAAAAGCGCTATTACGCACCGAGCTGCTGCTGCTGCTGAATGTGACGAGCCCTACTTGTGGTAAGTTTAGAAAATATCATGTTAATATGTCTGGTTTTGTCTGGACAGGAGGAGGAAAGGCTGCAACGCATCTCTTCTCCTCCGTATGAGCCGCAATTCAATTGTATTAGAATTGATACAGTAGACAGCCGCACCGGGGAGGAGGAGGAGGAAAAACACAGCGACGGCTCCGAACCACCTTACCTTCGTATACAGGGGCCATCGGTGCAAGGATTTCTGTTATTCATGGCAAAAAATAAAGCGAGATTTCTGTTCAAAACTCAATAAAAATCTGCCATCTTGGAACACTGATGAGAGGGTCGCCGCGGTCTCCTGCATTACTGGCCCAGTTCATTAGTGAGGAAAATGCTCATAATTCATATCCAGGCGTTTTTCAAACAGTACGGTCCGATCCGAGGGGGGAAGAAGAAGAAAAAGAAGCCAACAGAAGAGGAGGCTGTGCGGCTCCAATCCCGCCTGCGGTGTGTTTCTCTTGGGCTCCGATGATGAGCCACGATGACAGGTTTACTTCAGCTATTGTGCGACATGTCTGTGGAGTGAGGAGTCTCTGCAAAAGTTGCAGTGGTCAGAGCGCAGCGAGTTTGGTGTACAGTGAGAGAGTCGAGCGCCGAGCGAGTCGATGGAGGCGACGAGAGGAGATGCAGCGCTCTCTGGGCTCCACAGCAGACACTGGAGGGCTGGAGGGAGGGATGGAGGCATCCTCATGTCCACACACAGTGAAATAATCACTCAGATTACGGCCTGGAAAAGAGAGAAATAAAAAGATCTACCCTTAGATTTACACGTAGGCCTACAGTTCAATCACAGTTTATTTAAATAGCTCATTTACTTTTTAAATAGAGACATAAATTAACTAAGAATTTTCTTAAGTTAAAATGTTAAGGTTCCATTTCCTTCTGATTTTAATTTACCAGATTAATTTAAATATGAATGTTAAGACTCTACAAATTTACTTTAAATATTTAAAAATAAACAAGCCCCTATGATATAAACATAACTTACCACACTGCTTTAAATATTAAAGTTAAGACCCTACAATATATTATTATATAAACTGAGTGGAATAATTTAAATATCAAAGTCTAGACACTATGATATATTTATTATATTTTGCCTTTCCTGACTAATTTAAATATTTAAGTTAAGACCCTGTTTGTTATTAGAATGCCTCATTTATCTATAAAGGTCACGACCCTGTGATATGAATTATTATATACCTGACTAATCAGAATTATTCAAATTTAAGACCTTGCCTTAAACTTAAATGTAAATCTGCCTGAATGATTCAAATGTTAAGTTTAAGATGCTAGAATTGTGTATTATCTAAGTGTATCTGAGTCTGATTTAAATATTAAAGATAAAGCCTTAAAATATTCTACAATTAAAACTCGAGCAGCTTCGTGTGCTTCGTATAGAGAGAAAAATAAATGCATTAAAGCTTTCTAGTTTTTTTTTTTATTACAGCACACTAACAGAGGAAATAAACATTTAAAAAATTTAATTAAATGTTAAAAAAAAAAAAATAGAGCACAGGAAAATAAAACAAATGAAATACGAGCATTCTAAGATAAATGAATGTTTAGAGCCGTTTCAATTCCTGGTATTATTCCCACTAAGTGATAAGATTAATGTTTGAGTTGTTTTTATATTTGATTTTCTGGCTGCTTTTTGATTCTGGAATAAATATTGCAAGTTCCTGTTTGCATTCGTTGTATTATTTTATTTTATTTTAATTATCATTATTTTGACACGGAGATGATTGCAGATCCAACCCATGCAGGCTGAGGAGCAGAACAGCTGTTTGTAGCTGTCCAGTAATCAATGCACGGATCTCCCAGTAATTATAAACATGTTAATTAATGCTATGTGATGTGATTATTCGGACACGATGGGACTCGAGGCTCTGCTGACATTACCCACAGCCGTGCAAAGTGCATCTGGGTTGAATGGCTCTGTGGCCGTTTGCTCATGCCTGCGTGGAGCCGAAGCGCTCCTACAGTATGACGACATGAGATTTGCACAGAATGAACTGGAATCGGATTACATAGGCTCACACAAATGTGAGTAATCTGTCATTTACCAGCGATCCTGCACTCGCAGCAATATGCGCACCAACCTCTAAATTAAACATGTCGATCCAGACATGTGGGCGGCTGCTAACATACTAGAGCACAGAGTTAAGCAACACTGGAGCCCTGAGAAAGTAGGATCCACTCATCCTGACATCCATTAAAGAGCATTATAGGACATGCAGGAGCAGTACAAGCATACACATATAGGCTGTGTTTCATCCAAAGGTTTCCATTGTCTCAGTGAAAACTAATCAGCGATGAGCTGTGCATGTCCTAAGCCATACAGCTTTGCACAGAGTTATGCAATTACTCATTCAGTTTAAGTATGTCACCCAGCCTGCAGCCTGTGTGCACATCGTATAGAGCTGACCACTGCATGTGGACGCGGTGATGTAACTGCAGGATATAGGCGTAAAATTAGGTCTGAGAGGCCCACGGGGTGTGCAACGTATTTGTTTAGCATTAAAACACCAAGCAATGCAATTCTGCCATCAGCAGCGCATTGTTTATTCATGCAACTCCAACAAAAGCCACTTGACTGTTCCTGAAGAGACCTACAGTGTGCTGTGCTGTGGTAAACGGCTCCACACCGGGAGCGTACCGGCGACACAGACAGAGTCAGACAGTGTGTTTTAGGCCATACAGCACTGAGAATATGTGAATATAAAATGCATGAGCATCCTGCCATATCACAGCGGTCCACAATCATAGTGGGGTTCTGTGTGTTTGTATTCCTCTGTTTGATTGTTTTTGCCATGAGAGGATCAAAACAGCATCATTATGTAAAGAAAGATGCAGAAGACCATCACTGACTGAATTCTAATGATGATCACATTATGAGGTTTTTTTGGTTGTTTTTTAGAGAAACAACTGCAGCCGCACATTTTTTTCTCGTTGCATTGGCAAAACCACAAACCAGCCAACAGGTTGTGCAGGGCTGTGGTGGGGATTAAAGAGAATTAGGAAATGGTTAGGAAATGTGTGCAGTATAAATGCAACTTTACAACAACGCGATGAGGACACTCAGCGAGGCTGAAAAGCCCGAAAAAGAGAAACGAGAGAAATTGTTCTCCTGTTTCCCGAAAATCTAATCAGAAACGTCTGATTTATTGTGTCGGAACAAATAAATGCTGTTTCCATTGTGCCTCCCTGAGGCTTTTCTGTCTAGTTATAAGTGTGGTCAAACAGAGCAGCCAGATATATCATTTCCCTCCAATGCAATGCTCCCTAACAGTCAAGTTTGTAAATCTACCCTACATTCATATTCATATGGTTTGACTCAGTTGGTTAAGTGTAAAGATTTTAGAGGTGGTGACTGATGTGGACACAGACAGTGTGAACACTCCAAATGTTTATTACAGGCGTTCATTATGTCGCAAAGCTGTGTTCACTGCCAGCTGTAAAACTGAACACAAGGCCCAAGTTAAAGCAGGATGTCGCTCTGTTCATGGCATTTCCCAACCGTTTGGGAAACAACTTAAAAGTTCAATTTCATCTTTCACTTCCCAGCGTGGGTTTTATGTGAAACTGGCAACTTCCATAAAAATATTTTCACTGTTTGTGTTGTTTTCCCAAACTCAAAAAAATAAAGTTTCTGAATGTAAAATGTTATTGTTGCTTTAAGGGACAATGACGAGACGAGCCCACAAGGTTCTCAGCTGTCAGACAATAATGGAAAATCTGAAAGACTTCTCAGGTAATTAAACCAACGCTGTCGCTCCCCTCTCAGGCCGATATGTGCGGCTTTTCAAAATGTTCTAACGAAGCAATCGCGCCCTGAAGTTTCATTTAAAGCCAGTCATGGGTTTCGAAGACATTGCGTGCAACAGATGGACATATGATGAATTGTTGAACAAACACATTGACAGGCAGACAGATGGTCTGGGGCAATTACTTTGGATTAATGCTGCTCCCCTTCCCGAGGTTCATCATGTTGGACAATTTTGGGCCAAAGCTGCAAATCCCAGTGACGACAGCACGCGGGTTGTATATCCTGCTCCACAACAAGCCAGGCACATCAGTAATTAATAAAAGCATGTTGGCCATCAAAACAAGTAAGAAATAACTCGACTTTCAAAGTAAAAAAGTTAACGCGTTACAGCAACTGTAGCTCCGGGGCCCTCGCTCATTCTGGTTCTTCAGGTACAGGATATGCAGCTCACAGTGACAGCAAACTGACTCGTATCTTTGCCACCTGTGTGTATTGCACTTATAGTTTTTAAGTGTATTTACATTTCCTGATGGTTATCACCATGCTACTGGATTACCTCTGCACTAAGTGGACGTCCTGGTTTGATTTCTGCAACGCCGAGTCTTTGAAAAGCTCAGTTTTCAATAAAAAGGTTTGAGTGACGGAAGGTGAGCACTTAAAAACACCTGAAAGCACAGTAACAACCATAAGAAACCAAAGAGCTGTCCACCTCACACGAGCTCTTATTGGTCTGTATTCTGTGTTTTAATTGATTAAACATTGCTGGACATATGCAGTAAATTCCTCCAGCATGCAGGCATCAGATGTCACAGTGACATGAGTAGCAGTAACATTAAACTGTGTGCCTTTTTATGACCTGCTTGCTCTTCCATTTTTTCCACTTAGTGTTTTTGGATAAACACGTCCTCCCAGGTCACCTTCAATAACAGCCTACGAGTAACGTCTTTTTTCAGCCTCTGTCATGTGACACCGTATTCTCCGGGTGCCCGAAGACTATAAACTGTCATTAAAGGGCCGAGAAATACATAACATACGCTGCAGATAGAATTAAAGCCACCGTAATTATGGAGACTTATTGTGCGTGTTTACTTACTAGGCAAGGCACGTTTATTTGTACGGCACCTTTCGACAACAAGGCAATTCAAAGCGCTTAACATAAAACATAAAAGGCATTAAATAAAACATAAAAGGCATCAAGTGAGTTGTGCAGTGAGTGAGTTGTGCTGGATGCTGGATGCTCCTGTTTGTGTTGGCACAGCCGGCACAGTTTAGAGGACACACTGTTTGGTTTCTGTTTGTTTTTTTAACCTATAAGCCTCAAATTCAGCAGAAGTTAACTGCGGTCAAAGTGTGTCAAAAGTACACAAAGAACTGTTTGTGGGACTTCAAACACGGTGAAAGCAAACGACATGCACAATGTTGAATTAAATAATACCAGTGCAGCCAGTTTCAGTTCTGTTATTGTGCAGCAGTTGTCATACATGTGCTTCACAAACTGCAGAGTCTTTGCATTCATTCATTCCTCAAACTGCTCAGTTCATTGAGGACTGTTGTAGCTACAGACACCCAGGCCCCCCTGTCTCCTACAACTCCCTCCAGTTCCTTATGGGGGATCCCAGCTCTTCTCAGGGGCCACCTGGGAGATATAATCCCTCCAGCGGGTCTTCCTCGGTTGGCCATGCCTGGTGGACCTCTAAAAGGAGGCACCCAGGGGGCATCTTTAGGTGCAGCGAGTCTAGTCTGAGCTCCTGCTGGATTTCCAAACTTCTCCTCTGACCCTTGAGAAAACTAATTTCGGACGCTTGTGTTCACGATCTTGTTCTTTTGACCTTTACGCAAAAGGTCACCACCATAAGGAAGTAGGTCAATGGAGGCGGTGCAGCGACCACATCCCTGCAGAGGCGGCACCCAGCTCGTGGCGGGTCTCACGGTCCCTTTTCCCATCACTTGTAACTAAGTTCTTGAACTCCTCCACCTGTGATGGACGCTCCTCATCCACCCAAAGGAAGTGGGGCATCCTTCAGGCACTCCAGCAGCATCACGGCCGGCTGTAAACCCTTCAAGGTTTACGGAGGCGACCACCCGGCGAAGGAGCCATAAGGACAACGTCACCTGCAAAAAGCAGAACTGTGACCTACTAATCTTCCTGCCAGATGCCCTCCTCGCTGCGGTTACACCTCCTCTCCATGAAAACCACAAACAGGAGCGGAGGTCCATCCAAGTCCAGCGCCCACAATGAACAGGATGAAAACTTCCTACCTCTCCTTTACTGTGTTCTACTGCTTGTTTGTGTCATCTGCTAGCATGGACTCACATCCAGTAGGTGGTCCTCTATTGATGCATCTCTAATGTGCATATTTGGCCTACATGCACATTAAATGAATTCTGGCTGCCCTCTTGTTTCTCTTCGCTTTTTCTTCTGCCTCTCCCGTGTCAGTGGAAAATGTACTCGGCTGTTACTGACCTCTAACCTTTTGTTTAGCACTGAAATAGCGGAGCTGTGCTGATTCAGACTCCTAAACTGCTGCACTCCACTGCTTGGTCCCACAGGCCCAATTATTACCTCACACGTATTAGAGCCGGGGTCGCTTCTCGGTTCAACGACACGCGTGACATCATTCGCTTTCAAATGAACATTTCTATGGGAAAAATCGCTTTAACCCGCTGAGTTTGTTTGACGTTTTGAGATTTGTTTGAGGGAAGAAAACTCGTCTAAATAAAAGCCTGATGTGTTCCAGTTTGGCAAAGCGTTCCAGCCGATCTGTAACGTACAAAACCCGACATCCGTGTATACGTAACGGAACATTTGCAGCATAATGCCCTTCAGAAGTCATTACAGAAAGCCATAAAATACCCAGAGACATACCTTGATGCCCTGAAGTCAGAACTGTTAGAAGCATTTGAAGATGTCTGCATGTTCTCAGGCTGTGTGGTTTCTGGTTGGTCATGTCGCAGCCTCGGCTGTGAGAAACTGGATCACTTGAAGGATTTCCTCTCAGTGACAAACATCATAATTAACTCAGTAAGAAGGACCCTCTTCTATGTCATTACATCATATCTCATTTATCAGGATATACTGTTTAAAACCAGATAAAGAGATCCCCATCTACGGTGCATGAATGACAGTCGCTCTACACAAAAGCTGCGTCTTCCTTTGTACGAAGCCGTCCTGTGGTTTGTGTTGGTGTGTGATGTTTTTCCTGCTATGAGAGCTGGTGGTTTACCAAGCATCTCAGCAGAGTAAACAGAATTTAGATCTGCCTGACAATGACTTTGGCATTGACTACCTTTTTGATTGAGCTACGGTATTCCAACCCAAAAGCTGTAAATGATTATCCCATATGCTTCACACGCACCGATGCATGCTTCTGTTTTCAACAACCGAGCAATTTGTCATGCCTTATAAAATCTAGAGCACACTGAATTGCTTCTCTTTTTTTCCTAGTTATTTATTTATTTTTTCTGAGTGTTCAGCAGTACGTTTCTCAAAGTGTTCTTCTTGTGTCGCAACGTCCTGTCTTGTGTCTCTGTGCTCGCGCTTCTTGTTCTGGCTGCTGCACAGCCTGTGATGGTCTTTGGATGTTGCTGACAGGTTTATCATTGACACGATGTTTCTGAGGAAAAGGGACAGACGTGGCCTCTCGGGTCACGGCGGAGGGGAAGGGCCGAGCGCTCTAAAAGGCTTCAGATAAAGCTGCTGGAACAAATGGGCGACCGGTTGCCGTGGAAACCAAACAACTCATCTGCATGAGGCGAATTAGCCAGGTTACAAAATCCAATCTGAGGTAGCCGGCGCTAAACAGAAAGTAGCACTCGCCGTCTCCATTTCCAGTAGCAAGAGGTTGCTTGTTAGCTATGGTACATGCTATGACTAACAGGCTGCAGATATAATAGCTGACTCATTACATAATCATTACACAGTCATCCTTCAAAATGTTGACACATCAAGTATAAACAGCTCTTTCTGGTTTCTTCCTGTCATATAATCTTTGAGCTTCACACATTTTCCTTCCCTTTCAGATGCCATTTCATTTGACATGTATACAAGTTTTCCACAATAATCTTTTCTGTCTTCTTTCTCTGTTCGATGGCGGGTTGTTGTGTGTTTTTTCTCCCCCATCGCTGAGGCTGTAACGGATTTCTAAATGTATGCCGTGTCGAGGCCAGGAGGACTGTCCAACTACGCCTCATCTTTCTGGTTCTTTCTGCAGGTAAGTAAATATGTTCAGCCCAGAGCTAAGTGGTGAAACCAGCTCAGACCAGTTAAGGGTGGCCGCCGCTGTACTGTTGCTCTGAGTTGTTCCTCTCGGGAGGAGGCCATCGATGATCGGATGCTATTTAAGCTTTTAAATGTGATCACTGATGCTGGTAAACTGGATATAAACCACAGCTGCATTACCACATGATGAAGACCGACACAGTGCTATGTCAGTGGTTTGTCGGGTTATCAGTTTGACCAGCGTGACACCAGAACATCAAAAACCATCAAAAGCATTTCATGTGATCGTACAAAACGTTCCCGTCGACTCTACGTGGTTATAGAAACAAAAAGCTTTATGCTCAGAGATTTGTGGTTAAACAAGTTAGCGTTTTAATTCCACGTTGCACAACATGAATAATGTTGTGGTCACGAGTGGAAGTTCAGCTCGCTGACTAAAGCTAAAGGCTTCAGTCTGTTTGGGTGTCAACAGAACCAAAGGACATGCAGCATATACAGAGGAAGGGTTGGTAGCAGCTGATTAGCAGGCTGTGGGCTCCTGCCATCCCCACTCTGCCCCCGTCACCGGCTCGGCCCATAATATAAACCAGCAAAAAAGTGCAGTCAGCTCATGTATACAGGCCGTCTGTGCTGCTCATGACTTTTTGTCCCAGTGCACAATATATATTTACTGTGCACACTCTGTGTTTTGACCTCTGGAAATGAAATTGAACCTGCACGCCAGCAGGGGTTTCAAATGTCAAACAAGGGGAATTCAGTGTGTAAGTCTTACTTTCTTAAGTCTACACATTACTGTCATCGGTATAAACAGAACCACCGCGCTCACATCTGAACGCCACGTGGAAAAGTTGACGGGCTTTCTATACATGCTGATCAGAATTAACATGCCTGGAGATGATTGATCGCGCCACTGAGAGAAAGAGAAAGAAGCAAACGCAGCCCCTCCTGCGCTCTTTCTTCCACTGCGAGCGCTGATAAGTGCTCCAGCAATCCTTATTTGCAAGCACAGAGCCTGCTGTGTATGTTGTAGCTTAAAGAGGCACACCAGGTTTCAGCTCCTCTACTCTGAGATGAACATTAACCACTTAAGATGTACCGCTTTCCCTCAGCTGGCTAGGAGCTGGGTACAGTACGAGTGCTTTTCATCCAACTTGCTCCACTACTGAAAGTGCTGTTATTATTTCCCTTTTGGCTGTTATTATGTGTGCTTATGCGCACACACAGGCACACGTGCACCGAGAGCGAGCGAGCGAGCGAGGGAAAGAGAAACTGTGTCCAGAACATGTAAATTCCTGTCTGTTTGTGAAGGTGCAGCTGCTGTGAACGTTATGTAACCTGCTATCAACCTAAATGAAGATTAACACGCTATAGGACATTGATAATGCGCATATGAGCTGAAACCGCACCGTGTATGAGAGCAGCTGTGCCCCCAAGATTAGAAATGACAGGGTTCAGGGAAGTCAAAGTCCAGAGACAAATAGAGAATTACGCCCACACTTTCAACTTCAGTCCTCAGCAAAACAAACTAAAGGTTGTGTCCTTGAAACGCAGGCTGTCGGTGGTTTCTCAAGTGCTGTAGGCCTGCGCGCCGCCGTTTCTTTCCTGTCTAAGTTTGTGAACAGCGCGAGCCGTGCATGCCCTGGGAAATCAAAGAGCTTTCCTTGTTTTCACAGAAAGAATGTCTCTCCTCGTCCATCTGAGATGAATGCTCCTGCAGTTTCCCGTGCCAGACGCCATCAGAGAGCGTTAATGATTGTTATCTCCAAATAACCTAAACGCTCGGCCAAAGCTGTTTAGCAAAAACACACAGAGGTAGGGGGCTTTTTGTTCGCTGTGAGGAGGAGAGAAAGAAATAATTTTCCCCCGTGGGGTTGGTTCAGCAGTCCAGAGCGTGGCAGGCGGACTGGGTTTCACACTCCTCTGCTGTGCAGGGTTGAACCTCTGGTGAACTCACTTGTGGTGAAGGCAGAGCAGTGACTGAATGACTGATTGACTGACCCCACCTCTGGCTGCCCGGGCCAGGTTCGGTTGGAGGCTGCAGCACTAATGTCTGTGCTGGAGATCACAGGTTAGAGTGACACCTGCTGGAGTCAGCGGAAAAAATGGTTGTATAGCTTTGGTGCAAAAATAACGGTTTCGTGGTTGGTGTTGAAAGCTGAATCATAAACTGCAAACAAGGGATTTTTTTATTTATTTTTAAATACCTTATGTTTCTCTTTGACTGTTATTCATCAGAGACACCTCTGAGAACGATCTTGCGGAGGACCCTGGCAGCAGAAGCTCGTGGTTACTGCGCCCTAGATAACCTTACATACAACCAGCTACTTGTCCTTTTTTTTTTTCTTTTCACCGAGAGCGAGGTATTTGTTGTTCTGAAAATAGAAGAAGAGGTAAGCATTTACAGCTCAGGGCGGTGTAGGGTTTGGCCAGTATGCCACATACGTCTTCCCACACTGAGTCCTTATAATAAGGAAGCTGATAGCATGATGAATGTTGTCTGAAACACAATGCCCCATGGCACAGTGACTCCCACCATGGTCCTCCTCTCCTCCTCTCCTCTCCCTGTTTCCTCCTATAAAATGCTCTAATGGTGGCTAATCACTTAAGCTCTGCAGTGTGCGCTGTATCTAATGCGGAGTCCGTTCGGGGTCCCGGGGTTGCGAGTGGAACTGATGACATATTCTCAGATGATCTCACAACAAGTCAGCTTTAAACTGTTTTGCTAATCCAAATGGCTCCTCTCGCTCATGGACAGAGTGACTCACAGGTCGAGGAAGACAAAGATGATGCTGAAAAGCCGCGACCAGACTGTTCTGAAGTTGTTGTTGTTTTTCATTTGAGCAGAACAAACCACAAGAGTTTAAATTACACTGAGCGATCAGCGGCTATAAGAGTCTCTGAATATGATTAAGATAAATACACGGAACATGAGTTGACGGTAGCAGAGAGGTCTCTTCCTGTTTTTCCAGAGCGCAGATAGGATGCTTATCCCGCTGGGGAGCAAGCAGCTCAACAGTCCAACTGCTGAGTCCTCGGTGGTGATAAAATGCTCAATGTCCTGTCCAGATTGTTCAGGAATGTTGGAGAGGAGCTCGCTGATCCATATGTTCTTTTCCACATGGCGCAGCTATCTGGACTCCTCAGATCCCATCCAAACCAATGTGTTTCATTAGAGCTGGCTGAACACAGGGCCTGTGGGGGATTAAGTCTATAAATCACAGCCGAGTTACGTATTGAAATCAGCAACGGGCCTGTGCTGAGATATTCCCCTGCAAATCTGAATCGACTGACTGCTGACGTCTGTGTACTCGCTGGATTTTCGTTGTCCACCAATCTGCAGCGGCGCATCATCGACGGGGACGGCCGTTAGTTTGAGGCTGTTTGTCTGTTTTTTTTCTGGTGCAGGTGAGTGTGTTTGAGATTATGACCGTGCATCTTTATAGAAATGGAAAGTCTAATGTGATTCCTAGACTTTACTCTCCAGCGACAGCTCTTCTCTGAAACATCCATAAACATTACGCCGGAGTCTTATCATCGTGAATTAAGAGGCAGTCCTGTGAAAGTGCTTCGCAAGCAACGGGAATTATAGCAAGTAAAACAGAAATATAAATGAAGTGTTGCTGCTGCATTTTGATTAATATATAATCATAACTGGCCACCAAGTTAAACACAGCAAACATAAATATTAATCAGCGCTGTTCTATGTCATATATATGCATACGTACATTATTATGAGTCACTACCAGAACCTTTGGTACCTCATATGAGAGGAAGAATTTAGGATGAAATGAAATTAATCTATTAGGTTGTTAGGTTGGTTTGAATCAGGCCTGATTTTTTCTTTTAAAGCCCACTTAATCTAAACTCTTAACTTTGTCCTGCCTTTATCCTGTTAAGGTGTAAAACTAAAGCAAAGCATCCTGCACAGTTGGCCAGAAAGCTAAAGGACCAAAAGGTACTGAAACCTACGTTTACTTTACTCGTAACTTTCCCTTTAGTTTTTCTGCTTCACACTCGACTACGTTGTGCACCGCCGGTAGCAAGAGCAGCAATCATCAGTCGACTCCTACGAATCAATTAGGAAAAGAAAAGACTAGAATATTCTGCTGGTAGGGCGTCTCTGCCAACCAAAGTAGGCTACCGAACCACTCGTCTCAGGTTCAGATCAAATACATGAATAAACAATGAAAATATCAAAGGAGAGCAGGAAGTTTGTGTGTTGACACTGAAAGTTGGACATAAATCATAAATGCAGAGTCGTGATGGTAGGAAACAGGACGGCCGTGACAAAAGGTCTGCTTCTATTAAACAGGAGCAGATAAGTTTCATATGATGACACAAAGCTCTTTTAGACTAATGGCGAACCCTGAATGTTTCTTATTATCAGGCCTTTTCTTGTTTTCCAGCAGTTTGGAGGCGACTCCTTGGAAAGGCCTGAACGTCGGCTCTATTTTTATTTAGTTTCACAACACATTAGAACATTTAATTAAACACAATCACCTCGTAAAGCGTTTACAGGGAAAATTTCTGCCTTCCACCGCGTCTGTTCATCTCCAGTCTGCAGTCATACCTCCACCCCAGCATGTGCATCTGTTTGCTCAGAACATGTGCTGAAGAGGAGGAGCTGCTCGCCTTTAAAGCTCTAATAATCTGGATTTCTTTTCTGCTCACAAAGGGCAAAGCCTGACAAGGGAGTCAGCAACTTCTGCTAAGGTGTCAAAAGCCTGTGCATCATAAAGCAGCCCGCTGCTTCCACCCTTCGCACACATGAAGCCACACGTGTGTATCGCCATGATGGCGGCGGGTCGGCCGTTCTGCTGACTAGGCAGCCCGGCTGACCTTCCGCTCTGCGTGCAGTTTGACTTGTGTTGTCATGAGCCGATCTGGCGGGCGCTGATTTTTTAATTGGGTCTCATATCTATCAGATAAAACCAGAAAAAAATTTCTTTCTATTACAGTCAACGTCGGAGCGCTGTCTACTTCTTTCTTTAAAAAATAAATAAATCCATGTTTTCCACAGTCGGAGGAATTAAACTAAACGCTGTTACTACTGATACTGTTGACCTCCTTACAGTACGCTGACTTTGGAGCTTTGTGGAGCTTCATTCAGTGAATAACAGCCTCCTTATGAAACAGTGCAGCTATGCAGGAGGACAGTGATATGTGTGTTTTACAGGGTGCCCTGATGCATATAGTGGAGGGAGAGAAATTAAACTCCATGCAGCGTCTGGGAAGGTGTTGTGCCACCATGTGCCCAAAAATCTGGGAATCTACTGGAGAGATTCTTATCAGAGATATCCTTTCATTGACATCCTGAGGAGAAGGCTCCCATCAGGGCAGACATTTTTCATTATAGGATAAAGGTAATCACTCAGAACAACTTTGTATTGATCTGCAGAGATCCTTTTCTCTGAGGGGACAAGTGGATAAAAACATGCCAACGAAACCCCGTCTGGAGCAGAACAAAGTGACTCAAGGGTTCAGGTTTCTCCTTAAATTTAACACCCATTTGTAGAGACTGTATCGGCGATCAAGATGTGAAGTCTGGGAAAAATTCTGGAGAACGGCAAGAACCGGTTTTGTTATGACGGCATCACCTACTGAGCAACAACGAGGAGTTTAGGATGAAATCAAAGACCGGCAGCGATCTGTTCCGATATTTCAGAAAAGGCCATTTGCTGTGTAAATTTGGAGGAATTCTACTCTGGCTCGGTAAACCAGAACCCATTTCCATACCTAATATGGTTAAATGAACAAAAGGTTCTGGTGAAGTGAACTCACAGAGCACGCTGTGACCTGCCAGAGAGCATCCTATTTTCAGCTCACACTGTTTCCGTCTCTCTCCATCCAGCTCTCTAAATATTTCTCTTTTTTGACAACAATCTGCCATCAAAGGATGAGACACTTAGAGCCTCCTAGCAACAGGAAGAGGGTCTGCCCCCCTCGGAGAGCTCCTGTTAATCTCTCGCCTCGTCTCTGCCTTTACGACCGCGCTGACGTCAAAGGCCGGACCTCGCTTATTGTTTCTCCAGGATTGAAGTGCCTCGAATGCGGGGATTCACACCAGCGTCGTGCTTCCTGTCGCAGTCCAGAATAGCCGTCCTCTCTCTCTCTCTGTCAGAGTGGCAGCGATCGTTGAAGTCACCTACAGCTCGGTATGTGCCGAGAAGGGGCCGGCTTCGTGACAAGAAACCTGGCCTCCCTGGGGGGGCCCGGCTGTAAATATGGCTGTTGTTGTCGAGGTGGATGATGTGCTCTGTGGGGAGGGGATGCACCGCGCCGCACGCCTCTGTTCATGTGTGTGTGCTCGTGGGCAACAGCATCAGAGATGGCACAGGTAGGGGGGATCCATGTGACTCACAGCGAGTGGAAAGCCTATGGATTATGGGTCACATGCGTCCTTTGTGCTGCTATATTGTTGAACAGAGAGGCGGTGGAGCCTTTGTGTACAGCAGGCCGATGATGCATTTGCTGCTGCGGCGCACATGTGTAATATGTGACTTAATACATCATAAGCAGAAACTTTTCCTCTCGTTTCCTCAGTCCTCTCCTCCCTCCTCCATTGTCTCTCGTCCTCCTCTCCCTTTCCACTGTGCTTTGTCATCCATCTTCTTTCTTTTAGAGGAAAAACATCCCCCCTTTCTCTCCTGCCTCAGTGGTTCATTTCTGTCTTGTGTTGTTTGTGGAGGCTCAATGGAGCGTCACTTACTGGCCCCTCGACAGATTCCAGACTACACACTGCAGCTGCGGCTATAGAATAGACTGTAGAGCTGGCACTGCGTTGCTCCAAATTACTCTCTCTGCTTTCAGTGTTTAAATAATGGTCTTAGCACAGAGTTAATGGCGGTAGTGGGAGGCCAAATGATGAACACACTGTTTTCGGTGCAAAGTGTTCCAGCTAGTGCAAGCTCAGGATGGCCGGGGTCCCCCGTGTTAATAGGGACCGTAGAGTGATATGTAGCCTTAATGGAAATGAAGGCCGCTCGAGGGAGGACATTACTGTGATTCTTCCATGTGTGATGTTTTTGAAGGAGTGAACGTGGCCATTATTTCCTCCCGTTGCTTTCTCTTGTTGCGTCTTTGGAGGGGGATGGGAGTCGGATACAGTCAGCTCGTGGCCTTTTGTTAACGGCGAACACGCAGGAGGACAAAAAGCCACAATGTGCACCTGCATGCCTTTTCTTCCTATCAAATTTTCCCTTTTGTTTCTCTGATGCACGCTCCCCCTCCTTGTAGCTATATACATATTTGAGAGACAAAGTGTGGAGCATGCGGACGTCTCCGGGCTCCTCCAGGCCAACGCTGCGATAAGAGTTTCATTAGGGGAATATTCATGGGTGGGGATTGAAGGCTCAGTTATTGATGCAGCTCATTGGTTTTTTGTGAGGCACAATGGGTTTGTCTTGATTGATTGCGTTAGACGGCCGATGATGTGACGCAGAGGAACAGCAGACATGTAGAACTATGAGCTATAGTCGGAGCTAAACCCCCACTGAGCGCTCGCACTCATAGGCGTCCTGTACGAACAGCGCTCTGTAATGAAGACAGCCCTGTGACGGTAATGAACAACATCTAGTCGTCTTTGGTGATGAGATTGGCCCTTGCTCAGACAAAACAATTAATATTCATGCTTGGCTGGAAATTGAATAATAGCAGAGATTCTCGCTCAGGCCCCAGTAGGTTGTGATGATAAAAGAGTCGGAGCGGCGCAGGGCCGTCTCGGTGAGCTGCTTCTGGAACACAACTTTTTGCACGCTGGGCAGGCCAAGATGGGCCGGTCTGATCTGGTTTCCTAAAATCAGGGATAAAGTCATCTTCAATTTATGAAGAGCAGTATCGATGCTCCGTTTTTGTTCTTTCTTTTAGGGGGGAGGTGGAGGAGGGGGAGGATTGCAGCCTGGAGCTAACCAGATTTGGTTAGAGCGGATTCTTTTGGCTTCTGACTCTGCAGTGCCATAGCTTATTAATCAGAGAAGTGTTCTGCTCTCTGTGATAAGCCTCTGTATTGTGTGTGTGTGACCACCAGCTAGGATGTGGGAACTGGGGCTGAGCTAATACAGACAATGCTCCGCACACATGCACACTCACACACATTCGTTCACTTGTGACAAGAAGCTATGTTTTAAAGTCAGCACCACGCGGCACCCAGCAGCATGGGGGCTCCTCTCCCTCTGCCGCCGACACCCTCCACCCTCCACCCTCCACCCTCCTTTTTGCAGCCTCCCTCTCCACCTTCTCTCTTGCCCATCTGGACACATCCATTTATTCATCCCTGCGTCTCACTAGGCCAGTGTGGGGGTCTCAGGCAGATCTGATGCTGGCATCCTCTTATCCGTGCGACTGCGTCCAAGCCCCTCTTATTCCCCCTCTCGTTTCTATTGCGTGTGCACGTGCATCATGTATGTTCACCATCTGGGGAGCTTACCCAGCCGTGCACAAATCAATGGCCATGTATCGATGCTGTTTTTACGAGGCACTTAACAATAAAAAAGCAATAAGCTATGACATGGATAATCCGGTGGGGCATCACAGGCATTGCAAAGCAATTATAACAGCTCTGCTCCTCTCTGTATGATTTACAGACGCGCCTGCAGTCTTACAAAGCTCTTTGATACCGACAACATTTCCAGGAAGTGAGAAGAGGATTTATAGAACTGTTTGCCTCGCTCATCCCGCACCACCTCGTATCCATTTTCAGGGTTTTAACTGATATTGAGTTGAAGTCGTATCATTAATAAATGGAGTGACTTTGGTTCTCCCGGGAGCCTGAAGTGTGCTGCGCTCTGCCTGGTGGGGTGTGTGTAGGTGTTTTTAAATTGTCACATATCACTTCTCACAGCACATATACTGCATGTTCACCACTGTTATTATAAAACCCAGTGATTGCATGATTGCGTGTGGGCTGATAATATTGTTTGTGGATTTGCCCACAGCTTGCCTACCTGCCGATCATAACGCAGGATTATTCATGAAGTGAAACAGCAGAGAATTACTGTGGAGTGAGTGTAATTATACAGTACCTCAAATTGGCCTTATGTGGGCGACTGAGATATAAAACTCACACGACAGCAGCGGCGCTCCATTTGATTAGAACTTTTGTTTGCAGAGCGTTTGCCACAGGTACATGCTTCTGTCACTTGTGTTCTATTTACGATTAATTGTGACAACATACATTTAATCACGACTTCCAGCGCGACGTTAAAGTACAGCTTCAGCTCAGTAAATGCTGTTCCTGCTTCCTGAGCAGCGAGTGAATCAGGATCTGTTGCACAAACAGCGTCTCTGAGGCTGCGTGTGCTGGAACGCCTGTTTGAAAGCACACACATGTAACCTGACTGTCGCTGTTTTATTGACATCTAAGTTTTCTTTATACGTTCGGATGCACTGCATGAACTCTGGCTGCAGCTCAACCAGGCGTCCCAGGAGGGAGCGTGATGTACGGTGGTGATGAAGCCACGTACTCGCTGCTGACTGACACTCGTGATAGAAATGTGATCTGATGTTACTTGTTACTGGCTGACTTTGGAGACTTCGGTCCAGCTCCATCCCCGATCACGTCTTCATCCAGGCTTCGCCCAAAGTTGATCGTTTCCTACACAGACTGTCTCATATGACGTTCCACTGAGCAGTAGACATGTGCTGCACATAAATCAATAAAATAACAGAAAACAATCTGTTAGTTTAAAGTGAAAGCTGACATTTTCAGTGTTTTATGGTGATTGTATGTTTAAAAAACAAACTATGACGTGTCTTCTTTTAATGCTGATTATAGTGACCCTTTCTCTGTCATTTATTATATAAATATATATTTATTAGAAAACAAAAATGGACATTTGCTATTATTTGATATATCTATAGTGAAAAAAAGGACACTTTCTGTGACATTCTATATATTCTTATAAAAAAAACTGAAAAAAGTAAATGAAATTTTTAAAAAGTGACAGACGATATAGTTTACCTATTTAAAAAGTAAAAGAAAAAATCAAACTGTTCTGTTAGTTAATGATGCATCCAAAGTGATAGATTTCAAACTAATATAAAAACTATTTTTAAATTAATTAATTAAAATATCTTTAATGTTTCTGTAAAAATACTGAATTAAAATTTTTAAAAAGTATTTTCTAAATCTCCAAATTGTTTGCTAATTCATTACATTAATTACAAATAATGACAGTTATATCACCTCATACTAATGCAGTTTCAACATGTAGGTAAACAGGAAACACTTGTGGATCACACACTCTGGATAAATCCTGTTTAGACGCACAGCGATGCAGCAGTTATTATTATTATTATTATTATTTCTGAGGGTAGATTCTGTGTTGAGGATTATTCATCTGGACATACATGCAGTCGAGTGTATCAGAGCCTTTTGGCACCCTGCAGATCAATTTAATAATTTACCTCAGATATATTTTGGAGCTGTTCAGAGCTCGTTATGTATTGTGTGATTCGCTGTGGCTCTATGGAGTGCAGCATAACAAATACTAAGACTTCAGTAAACTGCTAATAGATGTTTGGACTCTTGTAAAGGCTCCTGATGAGTCAAGAGCCGACCAGTGTGTCATGATCTACTCTGAGAACTCTCCACTCAGTCTGAGCATGTTCATGTACATCATCTGATACGTGAGCCTGCAGATGATCTGCATGCATTACTAATGTACACAAAGATGCTTTACATTTAAGGCTATAGACAACATGCCTGATAGCCAGGTGTGTACATTCTACATGTTTTTCCATAGATTTTGCTTTATTGCCGTTCAGCAGCTGCTACAAAGCGGCGGCTTCGTCCCATCACACTCGATGTGATGCTTCCACCACCAGCTGCTGTGTCTCTGCTCCTTTATAAAACCCCTGCTCCTGATCCTGAGCTCATCAGGCTTCAGTTTAATAAAACACACACACTTCTCAGCTTTATCCTCAAACCTGACCACTGACGTACCTGTGGTCACGTCTCACGCGTGTCTTTTTTCCTCTTCCTCTACAGACTGTTTGTGTTTCCAGCTAAACTGTTGTATGTTATGTGTGTGAATGTGGAGCTACATGAACGATGGACGTCAGCGTGTCCGTCCTCACTCAGTCTAACCCGGTCTGTCCTCTGACTCCTCCTCATGCCAAACGTCTGTCCTCCGTAGTCTCTCCCTGTTCATCTGTTGTTCATCTTCTCATCTGTCTCAAAGCAGCACTGACGGTATGTACTGTCTCCGAACTAACACATAACGCTGTAAAGAAATACAAATAAAACTACAAACATAGACGCATGTAAACGTACACGTCTGATGTATGACAGCATTAAAAACCTGTGACTCTCAAGAACCTTTTAAAAGAAAATAAATGTGTCTGACATAAAATAAATTTGTGAATTTATCGTAGTTTCTGAAGCATTTCCTTGACAGATGAAACTATTAAATTCAAGTTTCTTGGTGTAAATGTCATATATTTCTAAAATTAGATACAATTACAGACAATTAACAGAAAAGAAGTAGCTGTGTAGGTTCAGGTGGATTTGTTGTTGTGTTAAACAATAAAGATGCTTTAATTACAGATAATTACAGAAGTTTAAGAGCAAACATGTTGAACAATGTTGACTTTAATCAGTATGTGATATCGAGCCAGCTGTCTGTCTGCAGGTGTGTAAAGGATATTTACATTTAATATTATCTAATCATCACTGTACTGTTATGAGATTGTTTTTTTGTTTGTTTGTTTGTTTTTGCTGCTGGAAAATGACCTGTTTTATTTTTCTTCTACGCAGAATTTCACTCTATAGTCTATCAGTCTGATTAAAAGTAGAACTAACATGAAATGAAAGTAACTGGAAGACGATCCATGAAAATGAAATAAATACATGTGGATTTCAAACAGCTTGAATATTTGAAATCCACATTTGAGCAAAAGTTTAATTTAAAACAACTAAAATGACATCCTGATGAGAAACTCTGATCTGCCTAAACTAAGCCAACAACCAGCCCAGCTCCCATCCCACTGCCAGCACATTGTGCTGGAGGAGGAGATGCAGCTCCCAGAGGCTTCCTCCCCATGCCTCCCTCCCTCCCTCCCTCCCTCCGTCCTTCCCTCCCTCCATCCTTCCACCCCCAGCCTCCTTTTCCTCCTGCTTTGTGTGAGTGCAGGAGATGCATCTCCCAGAGAGGTTTGTTTCTCACCTCTCTCTCTTTGGTAAGAAAGGAGCGTCTCCATCTCTATCACTCTCTCCCCTCTCCGGCTCTCTCTCGCCGTGTCCCTCCCAATATCCCTCAGTCTCTCCACCCCCACCCCGGCTGCCTTGTTTGGAGGGAGAGCGAGGGAGATGCTGGTTCCCAGAGGCGGACTGCTCATCCCTCAATAACTCTGGCTGGCTCCCTGCGGTGCTGAGCCCTGTCCTCCACCACTCAATTACTCCCCTCCATAAAGACGTACAGATGGGCTGGGGTGCATAGACACACACTTTAAGCATGCACACACACACACACACACACACACACACACACACAAACTTAGACCTGTGCATGCAGCCATTCACTCTCATTGACAGTGCACGCAGTCAGAACAGCACACATCAGTCAGCGCACACGCATGAATCAATGCACACCAACACGCGTGTCTTGATCAACCCTTTGCAGGCTCCTCAGCGCCCTTCCTCCTCTCACAGGCTCCAGAGGAAGACAAACGGCTTCTCGTTTCCCTTATTTGCAGCATTTGGAGCTAAAATCTCCCCTTTTCTCTCTATTGTGTGTTTTTATTTTTTTTAATTCCATTGTCTCTCTGTTTCTCTCTCCTGCAGCTGCTTTTCTTGTTCTCTCGCTCGCTGTGCATCCACAGGCGGTTAATGAGAACACAGCACAGATTGGCTTACCTGCCTGCCTTCCTGCCTCTGTTCAGCAGACAGCAGCTCCGAGTCTCACAATGACTCAGTCAGAACATCAACATCACCAATAAGCTGTAAAATAAAATAAAAAAACTCTTAAATCCAGATGCACAGTCAGACAGACAGACAGACAGACAGACAGACAGGCTGCCATAGCTTATAATAACTTCCACAGGTTCTAATGGGGCAGCGTATGCATGACATTTCAGGAGCAGTGCAGGTGAGTGTAGCGCTGCAGGCATAACGGTGTTAATGAGACGATCTCTTGCCCTGACTACAGCCTCTGCTGCATGCAGGCTCTGTCCTTGTTTAACTTCATCCCAAGATTCTGCATTTGGCTCACATCCGTTTAAAGAAGTCTCGGTCAATTTAAAAAGAATCCTGACTAACTTTATTCACATTTCCAGGAAGCCCAGTAGAAGTTAAGAAACGAGATGAGGATCCAGATTAACTCCTGATAACCAGCCTGTGTTCAGACTGCAGCTGAAATGAGTCCAGATCTGCTTTTCTAATAACGGCGTGAACGCCACAAATCACCAGAATCTCATCTTCTCCGTTCTGATCCAACTGTGGTCCCAAATCAAACAGGAGGCGTCATTTTCTTGCAGTGCAACCTCAGTCCTATTCATGCAACTTTTACATCACTCCAGATCGATATGAGTCAGAAACCTGTGCTGCAGCTCCTCAGTGAGCAGAACGGAGAGCTTTCCGGTGCCAAACAGGCAGAACAACAGGCCGCCCTGTTTCCAGCCGGTGCAACCAAACTCTTAAACCGAGTGCCGTGAGGTTGTTGTGGAGAAGTGCTGAATGATGAAGTTAAAAATAACCTCGAACATCCTGAAATGTGAGATGAAAGCCACCACTGGCCGGGCTGCATCCACCTCCACACCAAAGCACCAGCTGTTGCTCCCACAGAAATCAAAACGTGTCTCTCTTGGGCGCTCACCTGGTTGAGCGGGCGGCCTATGAACGGGCTGTAGTTCCCTGGTGCAGCGTTCGTGAGTTCGATTCCCGCTCTCGACAGTTTGCTGCAGGTCTCTCCCCTTTCCTGACTCACTCTCTCACTGTCCTGACTAATAAAGGCAAAAACGGCAGAAAAAAAAATCCAAACGTGTCGCTCTTTATTCTCATTTTTCATCTCTCACAGCTTCACTGTCTTTAACCACACATCAGCTCATAAAGTCAGTCCAGGATCGTGACTAGTTCACACTGGAACCAGACTCCAGCTACATTTATAATAAAAATAAAATGTGAGCAGCAAAATGAAAAAAAAAACCTGATCCCTGCTGTAAACCCGAAGTGAGCGCTAAAGCTTGCAGTGTGAAGCCCGAGATGAGCCCAGAGAAAGATTTCAGAACTGAGAAAATTCTTAAATTTGATAAAATAGATCCATTCTTCCATTGTGCGGCGGTTTCAGGTGTTCATCGTCTGATTTTCTATGGAAACAATCCCAGCGTATCTGAATAGCAGCCAGGATGGAGTCTTTCTGCACTAATGACAAAACCAAACACTCAAAATACAATCGCGTCAGAATTGTCTCCACGAAATTTCATGCGATCAATGGTATCGATTGTGAAACAAGCAAAACACTGAAGCAGGTGTTCAGTCTGAAGCCACTGAATTATTATGTCGGATTTCGCCTTGACAAGTCGGCCACCACATTTTCTGCATTTTTAAAATCCTGACGCTTGGTGAGAATTCAAACACCGAGACGAGTGTTCATGTTTCAGATTCTTCATCAGGTTCTGTTCTGTGTCCTTCTCTGATGTTTCACTGAACTCTTGTTGCGTTTGTTGTTGATTTTCTCTTCAGGGTGTAACAGAGGGCTGCACGGTGGCTCAGTGGTTAGTACTGTCGCCTCACAGCTGGAAGGTCGCTGGTTGGCGTCCCGGTGAGGACACCCGGGATCTTCCTGCGTGGAGTCTCCATGTTCTCCCCGTGCAGCGTGGGTTCTCTCCGGGTTCTCCGGCTTCCTCCCACAGTCCAGAAACATGCTGAGGTTAATTGGTGATTGTAAATTGTCCGTAGGTGTGAATGTGAGTGTGCTTGGTTGTCTGTCTCTAAGTGTAGCCCTGTGATAGACTGGTTACCTGTCCAGGTGAACCTGCCTTCACCCTGAGTCAGCTGGGATAGGCTCCGCCCCCCATGACCCTGGTGAGGATTAAGGTGTAGAGATGATGGATGGATGGATTGTTTGGAACATGATGAGTGTGACAGAAACAAATGAAAGCGTCAGTGTTAGAGTCTGAATGTCTGAGTTCAGAATCATCGTGAGTAATCTGATGAGTCAAGTGTTGGTCCTGTTCTTTAAAATCCTGCAGCACAGACACTCTGCACACGAGTCCGTCCTCTGAGACCGTCTCCACTACAACGCTGCCATCTGCTCCGGCCTGTTCTGTCTGAACCCGACTTAAACTGGCTGTGACATTAAGCGTCATATAGCGTCTTCTGTGAGCCGGGCTCGCTGCTCCGTCGGATCGAGTCGTGTCTCACGCAAGAAATCAAGTTTGTTTTTTAACAGGAGCTGTTTGTATGGCCTCACATTTGTTGATTTTTCCAAATTCAAGTCAAGCATGGCATGTGTGCTGCAGGAATCAAGAAAACAAAGCGTCTCTCTCTCTTTAACACACACACACACACACTCCTGTCTGCCTTTTCTTTTCTCTGCAACACACACACACACACACACATGGACCCTCTCCGCTACGGCAACAAGGGAAACAAACATCGTTTCTCACCCAGTCTGCGGCGCTTACGCTCACATTAGACGCCAACCGCTGTGTCACTCAAAGCCACAGAATACAATCTATTGAACACAATAGCAGCTTAGTGTCAGACGCAGAGCAACAGTAAACTGTGTTCGCTATAATATATCTGGGGTTTTTCAGCTTAATGAGCACTCCTACTGAGAGTATCCCACACCAAATGCTGTTTATATCAACACTGCATTCTGCACTTGCTTTGTTTTCTTCTTCTTACATTATTCACAGGCCGTTTTGCTTCCCACAGGGTCAGCGGGGTGACTCGTACGACTCGGTACCTCGGGTGTGCACGAGATGCACAACAGCAGAGAATAAAGAGTTTTAATGTGTTTATCCTTCAAATTCGAGAAGTGAAACGGATGTGACGGGAAATGCTGCTGTCGCTCGAATTCAATACCCGGCGCGGTGTTCTGCACAGATAAAAACCCGCCAGCATCCACAACAACCTCCCCTCCGCTTGTTCGGACACGCCGGCCCTTGTCCCGGTGCCAGGTAGCAGGTGAACGGGCCCGTTTGTCATTGTCATGTCTATTTATAATGCAGGCGAGTTGATTATGGTCTGAGCCTATATTTAGCACGTGGAAGGAGAAGAAGAAGAAGAAGCAGAAGAGGAGGACGGAGTGTGTCGGAGTGTGTGTGCATGTGATGTATGCAGAGGCCCTGTCTGTCAATTCTGACACATGCAGTTATAATTATCACACTGTCATTAAAATGACTCAGTGTGAGTGCCTGGCAGGCTTCTTTATTGCCGGGTTTAATCTATGACCGGTTCACATCTCATTATTAATATGGTAATGGATCTCCTTGAAGAGATTAAGGGATGGAGTGGTTGGTGGTGACAGTAAAAGCTATTTTAGATTTTAGAATCAGCGAGGGCTCGGGGAGGCGGGGGGTTGATGCTGCTGCAGATGAGGACTGTCGTCTAATGTAGAGCGGCTTGTTTCCAAAGCTCGCTGTGCTCGTTTCGTTTTTAGAAACTTGTGTTGAAAAATGTAATCAAATATTGTGTTTTGTTCACAGCTTACTGCACAGAGGCTGTCTTCAGTCTTACGGCTTTATTTGTTGTCTGTAAATGCCGTCAGTACGCTGTTCCTCCAGCACACAGCGAGGAAGCCCATCCAGTAATTGGCCTTTCATCGGTCAAGACATCCAGTGCTGCTGCGCTCCAGCACCGACTCCCCCCGTTCCTTCCTTCTCTCTGTGGAATTCATAAGAAAACTGCAGAGCAGACAGCAGACAGACAAGGCGTATTACATGACTGAATAACGTCCTGCCACATCCCATAATGCCCCCTCCAACAAAGTCCTGCACACAAGTCCTCCATGCACGTCCAAGGACTTTCACGTCAGCGAAAACACCGCGCCGATGCATATGAATAATGCATGGCGGAGGTTTTAGGAGTCTTGAGGGGGTTTACGTTCCCCCGAGCAAATAAATCCATCAAGTGTCATGATGTTTTGTGTTTATGTGACGAGATGCTTGTGTAGAACATCCAGGAGATTAGCTGTGTTAATGTTGGCTGGAGGTTTCTCCCTTTATTGGCTTTTTTTCTTGTTTAATACGCATCAGGACGCTTGTGCACACTTCCTTCCAGGTATTTTCCAGATCAAAAATCCCAAACCATCGCCTGTTTCTTCTTGGCAACACGTCCATGTTTCAGCAGGTAGGATTAGACAGAGGAAGGTTTGAAGTAATCTGTAACATCTGCTGTGCATCTCCATCCAACTTCTCCATCCAGCTTGTTCTTTCTCCCCCTCCTCTGGCTGTCTTGTCTTTTGTCTTTAGCAAAGCATTTCACCCATGTCAAAAGCACTTAAGTCCTTGAATTACCCCCGCCACCCCCTCA
>NW_007578507.1:15618-72716 GCF_000690725.1 Stegastes partitus | reverse complement strand
ACACACACACACACACACACACACACACACACACACACACACACACACACAGACGCATATCACCCCCTAAGGTGAGAGAAATCTTGCTTCTAACATATTACTGCACTTCATTAGATTTGTTCATTAAAGAAGGCTCACAAGTAATGACTTTCCTGCACCATGTGACCGCCAAATAGATTACAGTATTGATAATTGCATTAGTGCTGTGATGAATATGTAAAAAGTGGAAAAGAAGAGTGGGCGTGTTTCATATCGCGGAATTAATAAGGTTTTATTCCGTCTCAGCTTCGATTGCTCTGAGATTCTTCTTCGTGTGTGTGTTCCTGTCGGATGTGGACCATGTGACAGGAGGTTATACAGCTGCTATTAAAGAAAGCAATATCAGAGAAAGACAAACAGTAGAGGAGCATATACGCTCTTATGCATGGGGATGTATATATTTCTTTTCCATACTTTGAATGGCCACAGAGTTCTGCTGTGATTCAGGGATGAACGCTCGCTGGGCTCGACAAAGTGGACGCAGCTTAACTGTAGCTTCACTGCAGGCATTTGAACCTGCTTGGTTATGATACCCGTGAATTTCAGCCCCTCGCTCTCGGCGCCCTTGGCCTTTCAGTCGCTGTTTCAATTTCACTCTCAATTTATCGGCGCGACCTCTGAAGACACCTGTGTTGCATATAAAGGAAAACGTTTGTCGGAGGGAAAGAGAACGTGTTGATTATTGTTAAAATGGGCATAAAACACTCTGATCAGGTGTCATGTACAGTCTGATCTACCTGCACCGATACAGGTAGACACATAGATCATATGTGGCTACATCACACACACTGTTGTGTATCATGGCAGGCTAGTCGTTGTTGTCTGGACTTGTGGATCCATATTAGATGCAGATATTTTTTTTATATATATATATTTTCTTTTTTTTGGCTCCTCAGCATCACAGGTGGAAAACTTTTCATCATCTCAAAGTGTCATAAAGAACGGAAGCTTCTAGATGACACTGGTTATATTTATATAAACGTGAACGCCTCGGCTGCTCTCCAGGATTTCATACAGCGACTTCTTATAATGTCTTCCTCTGTAATGAAATATCCTCTTCAAGGTTCACTTGCACATTTTCGTCCAGTCTTCGTTGGCAAATGTCACTTCCTAAGGTGCCATCAGAAAGGAAATGTGACCAAGAAATATGCACAGTTTAGTGTTATTTTACAGATTTTTAACTGTTTTGTTAAGTTAGTGATGAATTAAATCACAGATGAAAAGTTTTATTTTACATGTTAACAATAAAAAAAGGAACGGGCCAATCTGTAATCATTTTAAAAATTAATCCTCTTTAACGTGAAACTACATTATTTTTTTCTTGTGTTTAAAACCAACAAAATGTCATTATTTCACAGATATTTTCCATGAAAGAAAAATTCTGTACATTAAGAACTGAATAATGGTAAATATTAGTTGTGTCATCACAGATTTCCCCTGTTTTGTTAAATTACAAATATTCAGCGAAACCAGAGGAAAAAAAAAAACATTTACATGTTAATTGTAAAAAAAAAAAAAAAAAAATTTTACATTATTTTACTATATTTAAATCTGTTAAAAAAAAATTAATCAAATTTTTAAAAAATCCCTTTACAGATATTGGCCCCTATCTTCATGGTAATTATTATTATTATTTATTTTATTTTTTGTACATTTTTTTTTTTTACAGTTTTTGTACGTTTTTTTTCTGGCTCCCTTCCTGACAAATTTCACTGTTTTTTAAATAGTAATTCTTTTATAGTGTAGGAATATTTTTTTTTAAATTATAAGTAAAGCCTAATATTAATTTCCCTTTTACTTTTATTTCCAGTGCGGGCCGTCCACTCGTCTACATCGGCTGGTTCCTGCAGCTGTTTGTATTTTCACGACGGTGTTGGAACTCTTCAGATCTGTTCTGTTCACGTCTGAACTGTGAAAACTTCTGACAATTTGCTAAAGGACCTTTTTAAATAGAAAATAAACGAACAAACCTTGGGTGTCTCCAGTAACTGGTTAATCTTTGTTTTATTTTTGGTGAATATTTCTCTTCATCTGCAGCTTTCATTGCTTTTAGCTGCTTCCCTCCTCGTAGCTCGTGTTTTCTTATCACTTTGTCTTTTCTGTGTTTGAAAATCTGAATTGTGAATAATGCAGTCCAAACTCGCACATACAACAATAATTTTCTTTCCTTGATTATTTTGTTCTCTTTTTTTAATTCTGTGTGTGTGTGTGTGTGTGTGTGTGTGTGTGTGTGTTACTGTAGGATGAAGGTTGCTCCTTCCCTCGTCTTTATGCAGACAAAAGACAAACACGCTGTCAAAACAAACCTTTTGTCCCCCAGATACTGTGGCTCCTAATGAGTTTTTCATACAATCACAACCTAAATAAATTCTGTTTGTTGATTTATTTTCAGTTTCCAGTCAACCTGCGCTTGCACCCACACGGAAGGTGTTTGCTTTTGTCTCCGTGACATACCCCTGCACCGGCGCATGCAAATAGAAAATCTAAATAAGTAGCAATGGTCTGCTCAGAACAAACTGAAGAAAAAGGGAATGAATGGAGGAGTTGTGCTGGCAGCGGGTTGGCAAAACACAGCGTTGGAGCCCTCTCGCTGTGTGATGGCAGGGAAAAGCTGTGGCTGTGACAGACTGAGAAGGTGTTGCTGCTGCTCCTCTACAATTTCTAAGTCTATCACTCAGGGAGAAAAAATGTAACCCATCCATCTGGCCTTTATGGAAGAGGATTCGATTTGAACACTCTCTCGAAAAATACAGTTCAAATGGTACGAAAAAAAGGAAGGAAAATTTGGATTAAGCACAAGCAGGCAGAATTTAAACATAGAAATCCTTCTTGTGATGTTTTAAAATGAGGAAAAGGAGGCGGCAGGTGGCTGAGGTCGGACTTTTAAAATCAGAGGACTTCACCTTGATACCACGGCGACGGAGCGTTGCGTGTAACTCGCGTGTTTTTATTTACAGCATTCAGAAGAAGGCTGCACGTCTTGTTAAGATCTTTTCCTCGCCGTTCACTCAGCCTCTAACCCACCACCCCCCTCTGCTCCCTGAATACCCAGCAGTACATTAGCCAGAGAGCTACTATTACAGAGCTGCAGCTCCAGAGAGCAGCGAAGGGAAGCTGCGTGTTACAGGAAGCCCCCACAGGTTTAATGGCGCTGGCTGCTCTCACCACCTCGCCGGGCCATAGCCGGCCTCTCCCCAGGAGCACCAAGGTCACGTTAAAAGGAGGACGCAGCCGCCACCACATGTGAGTGTTTGTCTCCTGATACAAAGGCAGAGTCATTAGGAGAGAGCCAGCAAAAATAAAAAGAAAAGAAAAGGAGGTGAGGCGTCCTCTCTCTCTCTCTCTCTCTCTGAACGTGGGAGAGGGAGGTCTCGCCATCCTCAAACATGGATGGAAGTGTCTAATCCCCCTCGGTAAAAGAAATTCCGATAGGACAAACTTCAGATCATTCTGCGTTGCGTGGAGTCAAGAGTGCCGTATTGATCTGCTCTGTCTGTGATGAATTCACAATTAGAGCCACGGCAGGCTGCTGGGGAGCCCGTCCTCTGTTTGATTGAGCCTGCCCTCTTTGCCTCGGCGGCCACAGCATGTGGATGAAACATTCAGCAGGACGAAGGCGGCTGCATGTGTGTGTTGGACGAGTGCAGGAGCTGCTCCAGAGGAGGGAGAGGACATGAAGATAGAAGAGATGGATGCTCGATGACATTCTGGACGAGGAGAGGGGTGAACGACGAAGGAGGAACTCCTGTTGGCTGATGCATGATGGGATTTGAGAAGTGGGAGCACACTTCTCTAGAATCAATAAAAGAGCCAATCAAAGGCAGAGAAGAAGGACTGGAGGTACAAACAGCAGTTCTTAGAAAGAAGAGACAGTGTGATGTTGGATGATGGCGGTATGAAGCGTTCAGTGACTCCTGGTTGTGGGTGCACTCGGTCTATGGATCGTGGGTTCTGCCGGTCGGGGTTCAGCCTGTAGGAATGCTGGTGTCAGAGCTCGGCAGCGTCGGGGAGAGGCGGGGTGGGGGGGCATCCTGCCAACTGGGTCTGCAGCTTAATTAACTCTAAAGCAGGCGAGCTGCGGGCTGCCCCGTCGCCTTGCATATCAACGACCTGAGCGCTTTCTAAGCACCTTAGCAGAAAAGCCCTCCTTTGTGAGCCGGGGGAGCCTATTCAGCCGGGGCCAGCCGAGCCAGAGGAGCTCCCCTCTGTCTCTGCTCTGTGTGATGGCCATGTTCTGGTTTCTCCACATAAACATTTGAATGGGACTGTGGTTCTGGTCTGGTCTGTGGAGAGCTGAGGCCCGACTGTCAGCCTCCAGACTGAGAGGCTTCGGTTCAACGTCTGCGTTCACAATCATAAAACTGTGCTCGTGGTTCCCAAGTCTGGGTCGTGAACCGGTTATCAGATTTCTGAACCTAATCAAGGCCGACTTTACCAGAACTGGAATATCTGCAGCCGCAGCATATCATCAGCTCCTTGCTGATCTCTTTGAATCTGTGAGAAGGTCAAAGCGGTGTCGTCTCAGACAAAGCTCTCTGAAGTGCAGCAGCCCCCCTTCAGCTCAACACCAGCATCAGCTCAACTAGCCACTGACCTCTAGTGGCTTAAGGTGGAATTAATCAGTCATCTAAAATTAATTAAGTCCTTTCTAATTAGAATGAAAATGAAGGTGATGGTCAAGGGGACTTGGGTTTGCCATTTAAGATCAGCAGTCTTGATAGTAAAGGTTCATTATCATTAAGGCCTCGGCTGGATGAGGGTGAACACAGCAGAGCGTTTTCTATCACGTTGGTTTAATTTTAATGACCAAAGCCTGACCCTATAGGCTACAGGCACACTGAACATAGCTTTGTCTTCTCTCTGGCTGTAATTTATACATCTGGGGCTGCGTATGAGGGATGCTGCGCTCTGCAGAGAGATTATGACGGCACACACATCCACACAAACACATACATAATGACTCCAAAGCAGACACCTCTCACAGAGCAGCAGTGGCAGAGGTCAGAGCTGATATATTCTGCTGAGAGCTCACCATGATCTGTGATGAGAGCAAGTGGGATTATTAAATTTGGACCTGCTGCCTCCTTCAGGCTGCTTCTGCTGGCTGACCTTGAGTTGCTGGCTGGTGGCGATGACGGACTCCGTTTGTGGTGCTCGGCCAGTCTGCAGACTTATTGACTGCACTGCATGTCTGGGGGGAGAACTGGCCGGCTGGCTTGGTGCCTGTTCAGCTGACTGACTGACTTACTGGGAGGCGGGTTGATAAGCTGCTGGTTTGCCGGTGTCAGGTTTTTCCAAATAGCTGGCAAGCCTCTCAACCTGCAAGCTGACTGACTGCATCGAAGTTGATTGAGCGTCTTGCTCGCTGGCTGGACGCGTGCACGGCTTTCTCCTCTATATTTCATTGGCCGTCAATTCTCTGGCAGCTCCACCGTCACACAGCCAGCGCTTCACACACATCTGCCACGGCCAGCGCACCTTTATCACCCCGCAGATTGCTCCACGTGTCAAGCGTGCAGATGGGCAAACTAGTTTTGCGCAATTAAATCTCGATTTATCAAATACATCTCACATAGAACGCTGCGAGCTCGCCGTTTCATTCGCACTGAATAATGTCTGGCTGGAATGTGACGAGGAAAACAAAAGCGTTTGCTATACGTATCCAACACGTCCCTTTTATTGTTTTAAATGAAATCATGCCATGATGCAACACCTTTAATTAATTGTGTATCCAGTTTGCCGGTGCCAATCATGGGAAAATAATTAGCAAAATTAATTATTGCATTAATTAGAGACGTGCAATCTCAGAGATTTAACTGATTTAACTGACTATTTAATCAACGTGTAAAGAAAAAAAAGAGAAGATTGCTTCGTCTCCCATGGCAACAGAGAACCATTGTGAGTGGCAACTGCTTAACGGTGAGCACCTGAGGTCACAATCTTATATCGTTATCAGTGTAGGGAATGTATGTTTTACCTTTAAGTTATTTTATGCTATGATTTAAAAAAAAAAAAAAAAAGGTGGAATAAAATGAAATCATTCCGGTTCATGGGGTTCAGGGCCCACACGTCGACCCACATCATTAAAACCACCAACAAATAAATGAACAACTGGGATCATCTCATTACACGGCCAAGTTCAGCTCACAGATCTCGATTCTGGTGCTCCCGTCGATGCTACTTTGACACGTACCTCCCACCTACGCATTAAACGAGCACCACCGCACGGCAACGGACACCTCGCCACGGCGCCGATAAAACTGCTCACAAGCAGCTCCAGGAACACGACCAGCAGGCCACGGCCACGGAGCGACCTCTAAACTCTCCATATCCTGATCTGATCAAGCGTCTGTGGGATCGCCAGAACAAATCTGATCCACCCTCCGAGGTTCTGTGTCAATGCCCTGATGTGTAGGAGCCGTCTGGAACCTGCTCAAAGCTGCTGTGGTGGCTAATCAGTGTGTGTGAGTGAAAATAATCTATTTACACATTCTCACTGCGAGGAAATTCAAAAGACAACCACTGATGATGTGCTGCACGGTGGCTCAGTGGTTAGCACTGCTAGCCTCACAGCTAGAAGGTCGCCGGTTGGCGTCCCGGTGAGGACACCCGGGATCTTCCTGCGTGGAGTCTCCATGTTCTCCCCGTGCAGCGTGGGTTCTCTCCGGGTTCTCCGGCTTCCTCCCACAGTCCAGAAACATGTTGAGGTTAATTGGTGATTGTAAATTGTCCGTAGGTGTGAATGTGAGTGTGCTTGGTTGTCTGTCTCTAAGTGTAGCCCTGTGATAGACTGGTTACCTGTCCAGGTGAACCTGCCTTCACCCTGAGTCAGCTGGAATAGACTCCGCCCCCCATGACCCTGGTGAGGATTAAGGTGTAGAGATGATGGATGGATGGATGGATGGATGGATGGATGGATGGACGGATGGCTGCCAGGCACTCACTCACCTCTCTTTTCTTTTCTTTCTGCTCAAGACGTGCTGCGTTCCTGCAACCATTTGTCTAAAAAGAAAAACAAACAAGTAAGAAAAGTTAAAGTAATAAAACTTAAGAGTTGGAGTCATACAGCATTGTTTTAATACAGAATTCCTCTCTGAGACGAGGCCTTGAGATCAAGAATTAAAGCGAGCGCCTGAAGGCCTGCAGCCTCATGTCTGGTAATATCCTGGTTTATTAGTGCGTTCGCCTAAACAACGTTACGACAACGCGTATCACCAGAACCACAGCTACACACGTATAGTGGGAATAAGTGAATTAGCGCTGCCAGCTGCCTGTCGTGTGCATCACTCACAGACTGGAGTAAAAGAACAGGAACTTAATGTAAATAAATCCAGCTGTTGCACTGCTCCATTTCATCATGAGACAACATCTTCTATCTGATGATCAACATACTTCTACAAGAATTTATTTAAAGTTCTGACTCGCACATCACCTTCTCAGGGTTTCTGGTGTTTATGTGTGTTTTTTGCTTATTAACAAGGTTTTTCAGCTCCATCAGTGATCTCATAAAGACACGCCGCAGTCTGTGTTTGCATAAGTAAATGAGATTTCTCTACAATAGCGATCTGTCTGCAGTCTGCAAAACACAGCTTCATAAGCAACGCTGCATTGAATTCATTTGCGTCACAGAATGAGGTGAGATGAGTAAAAATGCAAGATATGAAACCGCGAGAGTCATTCAATAAAGCCCTCAGTAAAAAGAAACGCTAAGACTTTTACTCCAAATCACGTTAGGCGCGACTCTCATCCGTCCTCAGGTACAGCATGTGACTAAGTTGTATGTACACACAGCGCTCTGCTTCCTCTCAGGATACAGAATCAGGTATCAGAGTGTATCACGAGTAGCGCCCCACCATGACAGCCTCCCAGTGGGGACGCCGCTATTAGAGCGCCTCACTCTCCGATGCTTCGCCCGATCAGTGCTGGCTCGATAAGAAGGGCTGCTTATGAAAGGCAGATTTCTTTCTTAAGAACACATCAAAGGAAGCCGGGCCCTGCTCGCTTCCCTGCTTCTAGCCCGCGCCGAGGCTGAAGAAAGAAAACAAGAAAGGAAGCAAGGTTGGGAGGAATAGGCGCAGCAAATTGGGTTTGCCATGGCTGGATTTGATGCCAAGACCGGATGAACTAAGTCAGAATTCAGGGATATATGCCAAAAGAAATTACTACAGCTTTCAGTGAACGTAATCCACTACTTCACTCCGTATTTCCTTTTTCTTCTCACAGCAAGAGGAGCTCACGGCGTCTTTCTTGAGGTTCTGCTATCTGTAAGTGTCAAAGCAGAGCAGCACACTGAGTGTTTTCACCCTCCAAAAAGTTTACGTCTCCTTCTGAGGGATTTCTAATTTATAAGTCCAGATGTGACATTTGCTCAGATTGAAATGAAACCAGTTCATGCTTGCAGTGTTTACTCTGCTGAATGCCGGGTCAGAACCGGCTCAAACAGACTCTTCTCCAGTCTGCTTGGTTTTTCTGTTTTAACGCCACCATTAGCTTTTCTACTGTAAGCAACAAGGGAGGAGGAATATTTCAGAGGAGCCCCATCTCCCCTGGATCCTGTATAACAGCTCGTTATGTCTGGGCTGGTGATCCCGATTTAAAAAATAAACTCAGAGCAACGTCTCCGTCACGTTTACTGTCCACAGGACCTGAAAGAATAACCTGTACCTGTAACACGAGCACGCTGCTCCGAGAACTGTCAGTTCTTTGCAGAAGTAGAGCTTTTGATTCATAATTTGTGTGTGTGTGTGTGTGTGTGTGTGTGTGAGTGTGTGTGTGAGTGTGTGTGTGGCCCACCAGCAGTTAGAGGGCAGCGTCTGCAGGGGGCCTGTGGATGAGCATGGTTGTCTAAATCAGTACTGACAGGCTCGCTGCTCTTCTGTACGTGTGAATCCAAACCCGGTGCAGACAGCTGAAGACGAGCTCCGCCTGTGGAGGCTTCTTCTTCCTCCATGTATCCATTTCTGAGCATCTCCTCCCTCAGAACATTTTCTAAAACCTCTGGAGCAGTCTCAGGGCGTATACATATACCCCCGCGCCTCGGCCACGGAAATTAAGCTTTTTAACACCACCCTGCTCAATTAATTGTTACCCCAATTTGCCTTGAAGATTTTATATCCAATTATCACTTCAGCAATGAAAGGATTCAAATTACATCCACAGTTTTTTTTTTATTTTTTCCCCTCCTTACACTCAACTCAATTTTCCAAGTGAAATTGATTCTCATTTAAAAGACTCCTGAGAGTAACGGCAGGCTGGTGCTACCTTTAACCTCCACTTCATACCGCAAAATATAACAATGCTCACTTCAGCTGCAGCAAACCCAACAAGTAAAACTTTATTTTTAGTCATTCTCTCATCCTAACTGCACTTGTCGTACCGTTTTAAGGTTCCTACTTAACCGAGCGAGGGTCACGGGTGTGTGTGTGTGTGTGTGTGTGTGTGTGTGTGTGTGTTATTTTGACAGAGATGATTAAACTTTCTCCAGCACCTCGCCCTCAGGAATGTCAGGATCCCTCATGCTGGAGCCGAGGGTGTGTCATTATCAGAGCGGCTACACTGAAGCCGAGGCTCATTCATGCCTGCCCTGAAGGTCTTCTCTGCTGTTTTCTCTTTCTGAGAGCACGTATGCACAGTACACGTGCATTCATGTGTTTCTGCGTGTTCGTGCGGGCAGATCGATGTCGGGGCGGAGACTCAGCTCTTGGAATATTTTTTCTCACAACTCTTGTGTCTGACTTTCAGGCCTGTCAGCTACCCGCCGATCACACGGTGAAGGTAAAAACATGAATCCATTTCCTGCCTAAAGAAGCGTCTCGCTTTATGATAATTCCAAACTCGTGGGTTTAACTTATACCTGCGAGCTCGATGAAGGTCAGCGTGCTTTTTCTTGCGACCGTGAAACTCCTCGGCCATAGAAATTGTCGGAGTGACAGAAATTGAATATCAGCGCAAAATATCTTCTCTCAGCAGTTTCAGTGAAAAGATTTCTTTTCAGGCACCTCCTGGGTCAAACCAGTGCGGGTCAGCAGTATCCACAGATCCACACTTGTTTTATATTCCAGGTGTTTTTTGGACCAGAGCAGCAGTGATGGGAACGCCATAAACCATAACGCTGGTTTAGGAGCTATATTGATCCACTCTTAGTAAATTAACCAAAAGTCTCACACGTCCCCATCGTGTGTTTTTCAGTTTTTCAGCTAAAAATTCTGAACAGATGGTTAATTCTACCTTAAAACCTGGTTTTAGGGTTGTTCTATGAGCCGCTGTTGTTCCCGCCCCCTTCAGAAAGAACAGCTGTCTGCATCTGTGATTGACAGCTGGATTGACCAATGACAGGCTGAGCTGTAGACATTGGTTAACTAGTTCCTGGATGGCAGATTTAAACATCCCCATGTCCTAACAGCTTTAATTTTACATCTCCAAGTTTATAAAAAAAAAAAAACCACAAAGCACAATATAAATGTATTTTCACCTTTAAGGCAGTGGTTCTCAAACTCAAGATAATTTCAGGGGGTCACCACATCATTGTAAAAAAAATAAAGTAAAATAAATATAAAGCCTACATATATCAGATAAATGTGTTTTAGGGCTGTCAGAATTTAAAGTGAGAACTTTTTCCCACTCCTTTTTCAAACTTGTTAATATTATGATTTGATTATGTGATGTTATTATTATTCTTTTTCGCTCTTTTTAAAAATTAGTTTCTTTTGTTTTTATATTTTTTTCCCTTTTCATTTGTTTGAAATTAATTAAATTCATTCATTAATTTAAAAGAAAATGAACGTGTTAATGTAAAGAGATCAATCTGTGGAATTAACACGTTAGTTTTTATCGCCATATTAAAAATTCAAACTGGAGGGTCATGAACACAACCTGATGTCATGTTTGGGGTCGTGGCTCAAACACTTTGAGACCCGCTGCTCTGAGGAATCTCCACAGTTGTTGCGGTTCAACCTGAAAGCACCATGAACGTCTGTTTTATGTTAATTCATCCCTAAAACCCAAAAAGCTGACGCGTGTTCCATCTAAAATGTCAGGTAACCGCATCGGATTCATCCTCTGGGAAACACGAACACATTTCATGGTCGTCTTTCAGACTGTTGCGGGGATATTTCAGCACCGACGTGACGGACAGAACAGCACAGGAGCTCGTCTGAGAGCACAAACAGAGAGAAAGTGGCAAAACTAAAGAGAAAGAAAGTAAAAATGAAGTGTTTAAATGAAGTGATATTACCCCCAAACCACTTAGTTTTATTCTGTAATGAAGCCGTATAGATTTTAGTGATAGTTTTTAAATGATCCGTGAAGAACTCTCTTATTGAGCAGAGGAGCCGTCTGATACAAAGGCTGCCAAAAGGGTATTTGTCTCTGAAAAGAAAATTTTATTCAGAAGCCCCGCAGCAAACAAGCACTGCTGCCTTAGCTTCTCATAAATGAAACCCTCTCCAACTTTTTCTATCAAAAACCAGCAAGGGTTGGCCGAGTGTGTGTGTGTGTGTGTGTGTGTGTGTGTGTGCGACCCTGCATTGTGAGAGGACGATGTGTGTTTTCTGCACAAGTTCACGCTCTGTGATTTCAGAACAGTCTTTGGGGCTTTGGTGTCCTCATCCTCAGATCCCACAGCTGAACCTAATACAGGGGAGCGGTGTACGGAGGGAAGAGGGCAGGGAGCGGAGCGTGAAGGAGCAAAGCAGGCCAGTCCGGGGTGGAGGAGAGTACGAGCCGAACACAACAGAGAAAGGCAGGCAGGCAGCAGCAGCAGCAGCAGAGCAGATGGAGGGAGAGGAGCAGAGAATGAAACAGAATCGTCGACACACTGAGGTGGAAAAGAAGAGCAGATTTGTTGAGGCGAAAATGCAGAATAGATCAGAGATGGAGCTATCAGAGGAGAGCCGTATCCCATGATGCTCCAGTCACTGTTAATGATAAGCCGAGACACGCATCAAACAGGGTTCAGGGGTCACGAGGCCACCCTGGCTTTCATCAACCTGCACATTGGCTCTGGGCTCTACAGTGTCTGTGAAATGTCAGAGGAGGCTGAAGCAGGCTGGAGGAAAAATCAATGCGCTTTGGAAACACTGGCTCCTGCGCTTTGTTTTTCAGCGCGCACGGACACGAGCGCACACACTCGAAAGCATGACGCAAACCCGCTCTGACATTCTACCTGAAATAAATGGGCCCGGACTGTCCTTTCAGCCGCTACTGTGGGCAGACATGGACTTTAGTTTGTTATATCACATGCATATGATTTTCTATAAAACCTCGAGGACTGACGTCTGATGAGATTGGGCTAACCGAGGTTGTGTAGCTGCTTGATAATATTACAGGTGAAGCACTCTGATAAATGAGAAGTGGGTCAGACTGTTGCAGACCAACACATCTCCTCTGATATGTCCTCCGATGAGGCCTGGAAGTTGTGCAGCTGTTTTCTCTTATTAATAGCTGGGCTTCAGTCAGGGCCAGTTGTTAAAGACGCAATTTTAAATGAAGTCATGATTTTATGCTGATAAATCTCTCGTAAAAGCAACCTGGTGTTGTTCGAACTCCTGCATCGTTTCCTTCCTCATGCTTCAGACGGTCGTTTAGGGATCTGACTTTAAATGCACACGCTCTGGTCTTTCTTTAAAATGAAGCCGCTTTAGTTGCACGGCGTGATGTTTTTGAGCAAATATCGCCACGTCCTTTTCTTCCCCGTGTCTGCATCAGTCATCGGCGCTGTAAGACCCATAAAGAGTCTGCAGAATTACTAAAAATATTAAATTCCCCACAGGCGCTCTGAGCTGACGAACATTGATTTAGTTAAGTCAAGTGAGTGAATTTACTTTACTGCAAGAAAGAAAAAAAAGAAAGAAAGAAAGAAAGAAAGTGCCTTGTCCGTGCTTTACTTCTGCAGCTGTCAAATTCAACTTGAGTTACACAGACTGGGAATGCAGCTGACAAACAGCTTTATTTGATATGGCGCGCCTGATAGCCTCTCCTGTGGATTCATTCGGTGTTTCTAAGCGATGTGGTGGCAGAGCCTCCCGTACTAATGAGTGTCATAGCAGGAGTGTGGACGCTAAAGATCTGCTCGTGTTGTCATGCACGCTGTCAGTTCTGAGTCCAGTTCTGAGTCCAGTTCTGATCATGTTTATGATGAGTGCAGGTTTCTGATTGTGTGCAGAAACGTCTTGACTTTCTCAACATCTACCAGCTATGAGCCGTTCCTGCTCCGACCTCAGCAGCTGAGGATGAGCCCAGTTTTTCTGGCTGCCGGTACCAGTGTAGTCTGTTCTTTTCCATCTGTGCATCAGAGGATGACAGCGCTGAGAGCAACACCAGAGCTTCACCTTCAGTTCAGAGGCAGGATTACTCTTTCATGATTTGCCAATTCTTCTTTTTGTGTGTGTTTTTGTTTTATTGACTAATATGATGTAACTCAGGCAGACAGACGGACCAGCCGAGCAACTCTATTGCCAGGAAGAATGTCGCAACTGGACCGTTCTGCAAAACCCGGAATTACATTCAATGACAATGATTGTGGTGCCAACAGGCAGCCATTTAGTTTGTATTCCTCCAGAGTTCTGCTCTCCTGTTGTATTTCTTGTCTCCGAGGCCCGGGGATGGAGGGATTGAGGATTTAGCGATGATCAGACTCACTGGACTGGACAGGAGTAACACAACAGGACAGGCTCCCTGACTCCTCCATCTATTGTCGAGATGATTTGACCGTCTGGGGTGCTGGAGGCCGTGGAATGAAATAATGACCCGGAGAATTGCAGGTGGAGGATGGGGGTGACGGAGGCGGCGGCGGCGGTGCGGTGGGCGGGTGGAGGTGTAGACACGAGCGTAGTTTTTCTATTTCTCAGGCGCCTGATTCTCTCGTGTAATGTGGACACAATTAGGAGGAAGAAGAGAGTCCAGGAGACGCTGGTTCCACCGGCGTGATGAAGGAGACGAGAGCAGCTTCCGACTTCCTCAGCCGGCGCCTTTCTCTTTACACCTCCCTGTTTTTTCCTATTTCCTCACCTCTCATCCTCTTCTGCTCTGTTCTTTTACACCCCTGTCCTCACTCAAGCCTTTTATTTTTTACCTCCTTTGTCTGTCATGTCTTTACACCCTTATGACAGATACTCCAAATCATCTGTATTCATTTCCTTCATCTGCTTCAACTCCACCACACCTATACATATTCATCCTCCAGCTATTTATTGTAATAATGTCATTGTTGTATGCATGTGCACGTCCACATGCTCAACGTATGCTCATCCTTCACGTCCATTTACATCCGCAGCAGCTGTTTCTCCTCACTGTTTATGCCTCCATTGTGTCCTAATTGATGTTTTGCTCCTTGATTCTCGATGCAAAAATTCCAGCTTTGCGCAGGTCGCCGACCCAGAAGCCTCTCGCGCTCTGGATGTGGATCTGCAAGACTTCTTAAACAAGTGGCGCCGTCGTGCAAACACACTCCCAACGGGACCGCGGTGCGTGACAATCGGATTCCCGTGTGCCATCTAGGACCGAAAACTCAAGCGTGCTAAATTCTTGACATAAATTCACATAAAGATTTAATGAATCGTGCAGAAAGCAGCACCTTCCAGTTTCTTTCATTAGTCATTGAATTGGTGCTTTTTAAATATTTCCGGCACAAGTGAACCAAAAAGCAGAGTTTCCCTTCTCTGCTCACGGCCACTGCATCGGTTTCACTCCCTCCCTCCTGCTGCATGGGTTGTGACACCATGACAGAGTGCTGTTTGACAAAGCTCCTGTTCAGCCTAGAACATAACAGTGAGGGTCTATTGCTTTCTGTGCTTCTGTAGCATTTATGGCCTTCCCTCTTCACTCCTTCTCTCTCCTCTTTCTCTGCCCTTCTGTGATGGAGAGATAAGTGGCAGCGGCATCACAAGTGAGCTTTCTAGCTGCTCCTTCAGTCCTCAGGTACGATGCACTGCGGCGTTCAGGTGATATTTGTGCAGTGGACGCTCATGCTAATGTAACGTAGCGTCTAAACACGCTGCAGCGGAGCCTCAGCGGCCGGCTGCTGCTTCAGGAAAGTTGTTTTCCTGAACAGTCCACTGCACAAATGTGCAGCGCATATTGATTTTAATGCTGATGATAACGCTGCTACATTAATGTAATGAAACAGCCTTTTAGCCTTGAAGAAAAATAATTCTTTTCTCTTTTTTTTGCCTCTATTGTTTCCAGACAGGATTATTTAGCAGTAAAATAAAAAAAAAGAAAAGAGGCCAACCACAGTGCTTGGGTGAGCTGAGCTGAAGTCTATAATTACCCAAGAGACGGAGGGGGTGAAGAGGGAGAGAGGTGGTCATTTAGATGGGATGTTAATTGTAATTACCGCTCTGGTGGGATGTTGCCATAGCAACCTTAGCCACCGTTGGTCTTGGCCTGACCAGGGAGGCTGTGTGTGTGTGTGTGTGTGTGTGTGTGTGTGTGTGTGTGTGTGTGTGAGACAAAGGGGAGACCGGAGACTCAGATGTCCACCAACAGTAGTGCCACTCAGAGTCCATTTCCAGCCCCCAGCTCTTTCAGGCACCTACAGTGGATATTTAGCTCCTCCACCTCCTCCATCCCTCATCCTCCTCCATCCCTCTGTTCTCCATCCCTTGTTTTTTTCCCTCCCTTTCACTCGTGTAGCTCCTTCACCTCCTCATCGCATCCATTTCTTGATTTTTTCCTCCAGTTGTCAGTCACTCATGCACACTGACCCACTATTTTGCTTTCTGCTCTGCTGCGTCTTCGTCTCATGTCGGTCGTTTATCACAGAAGTTCTGTTCGCGGTACATCAGCCGAAATCTTCCTCTGTTCTCCTCGTTCTGCACGTAGCTGTGATCATAGGTGGTCGGAGGTGTGTTTTAGACGCTTTGCTTTAAGAACTGCACCTCTGATTCACGTCCTGCAAAAACAGCAGCGAGCAGCCGAGGCCTGTGGTCAGCTCGCTAAGCGCTAATCGCTATTTACTGATTTTGGTTTGCATCAGGGATCCTGCATTCCTTCTTTGCATAAACATGTTTTTCTGGGGCTGAACTTAGCGGTCATTAGGGAGCGTGTATGTATTTATAGAGCCATGTTGTGAGCAGGAGTGCGTTGTCTTCGTTCTCTTCACACTCCGTCCAGCGGATTATGAGACCACCAATTACAACTTGGTCTATGACAGACTGTGAGCCTGGCTAGACACACACACACACACACACACACACACACACACACACACACACACATGCACATAAAACGCTGATCCAAGTTTTAACATGGGAGAGTGATTTCAGTGGCAATGATCTGGTGCGGCTATAAAAAGCATCTTAAATGGACCTTGCAGACGCAGCCAAACAAACATATTTGACTCTCTCGAATGTTATCTCATGGCCCAGAGGAGTGTGTGTGTGCTGCCTAATGCCTGCTCGCTGTGTGTGCGCTGCAAAGCGGTCAGTGAGGTTTCCAGTGACAGACATATTAGCTTTGGGACTCCTGCCCCCTGGCTGCAGGTAAGTATTCTTTGTTCTGACTCGGTGCCACCATATTTGTATTATTAAGCAATGCGACACAAGAAGTCTTTGTGGTTTTCAGACAGCTGAAAGGGAAATACGAGTTCATCGTCCAGCCAAAATAAAACCAGGACTGCAGCTATTAGCTTTAATATTGCATTATGAAAATCCATAAACTGGACTGTTGCTTCGACAAAAGAGGAGAGAATGAGTTGTGAGCTTAAATTAATACATTTTCTGAGTGAAAAGCAAACTTCAAACCCAACCCCTACTCATTATTATAACGGAGAAGCTGGATAAATAAAGATGACCCACGTGGCCTTCTGGATAGCATGAAGTTGGAGATGAAAGCCTTCCTGATGGACCTGGAGCAGTAAATGAGCTTCTCTCCCCCCTCTGTAATTTCAGTGTGTGCTGGTAAATGCAGTCCTGACAAACAGCTACCAGAGCAGCTATTAGAGGAAGGCCAGCAACCTAATACAGAGTCCTGGCATTAGCTTATCTCATCCCTCAGTCATAACTGATTGGTGAGTTAATCAGGCATATCAAATTGGAAAGTGATTAAGTACACACACAGGAGCAGAAAAGACGACCAGCTTGCTAATAATAAGCGCTGCTAGATGAAGGCCAACAAGCGGAGTTGGAAGATGAAGTGTTGCTTCTCTAATAATAGCTGAAGCTACACCATGGTGTGCACCCCGCTACAGACGAGATCTGCTCAGCACTGCTAGGAGATGTTTGGTTGCACAGAACTGCAGTGCGATGAGCAGAACAAGAAGGAGAGAAGGAGATAAGAAGAAGGAGATAAGGAGAAGGAGATAAGGAGATAAGAAGGAGAGAGGACCCCTGTGTCACCTCTGAAGCTACATGGAGGAACCTTGTTGTTGTGTTACAGGTGCTAATCCTAAATGAACGAATGTTCCTTGAAGAATAACAACATTTTCTACGAGCATTCTGATTTGCAAACAAAGCAAGATCTCTGCAGAACGGTTGGATTTGGTTGGGAGAAGGTCAGAGGAAGAGCTAAGCCATCGTCTGCTCTTATATAGTCTACTGCAGCATGGACCTACAGGAGGACACCTGGAATCAGATGGTAGCTACTGAACACGGATCAGAATAAAACACATCAGTGCCCAATAACATGATCAATTTTAGGAGGTTAAGGTCTGACTTTGATACACAGAGATGAATGTTTAGGTGTTAACCAATGACCACAGAGGGACTTTAACAGAACAATAATGTGGTTTATTTTTTTTTTAACTTGCTCCTTCAAACTGATCTGAAAGCAAAACTTTCCCAACAGAACGCTGAGCGAGTCTCCCACGAGCTCCCCCACAAGTCCTTCTGCTCTCGACTGAACTGGCGCTTAGCATGATTAATGAAAAGAATTTTATATGACCAGTCCAAAATACTTGAGTCTTTTTAAAAACGCTCCCTGTTTGGGGTTTACGGTTTCCACTGGGTACACGTAGAAGACTGGCCATTAACTAAATTATTGACTGTCCAAACCAGCCTTGTTGGACTTTAACTTTTTTGCCCTGAACTGAGCCTCTGAGGCAAAACTGCCCACAATAGCTTCCGCCACGGAGTTCGGGTTTGGACCGCAGCGCGATTACAGTGTACGAATCCCAGAAAATACAGCCGACATCCTGAGAGGGACGAGAGACAGACCTCACAACAAGACAGGTCTGTATCGGACATTAAAAAAAAAATCATTATTTACATGTGAGGCAACTGAACAAGACACTTGATCTGCTGTAGATGTGGTCTGTTCAGGTGATATGACATAAAACTATGCATCAGGTTACTTTGATCTAACGAAATAGTTTATGGCTCTTTTGTAAAGTTTTAGCTTTCCATCTCAAAAATGGGATGGAAAAGCAGTAAAGACACGTCAGCGTGTATCCTGAGTTTGATCTGATTTGTGTGGATGAGCATCATTGAGAAAAAGAGTTTTAAAATAAATAAAGAAGGGCTGATAGATAAGGCCGGGTAGAAACAAGGAGTAGGAAAGGTAAGGACTTAAACAGGCAAGTGAAACATCTAATAATAAACTCAGAATGACCTTAACTCCAAATCCCTGAGTAACACCGGTCATCAATGTGCCATGAAAGATTCTGATGACAGGACAGCTGGGACGAAAAAAAGAAAAACTCAGGAGAGAAATTCCTTCTGCGAAAATAGAAGCAGCTGGTTGGACAAGAAGAAAGCAACAGGAGCTGAAAGTGAAGACGAGGTTCATCCAAAGAAAAGAAAAGTGCTGGATGTTCACGATCTCATGATGAACGAGTGAATCTTACATTAGCTTAAACATGGCAGGTGAACGCATGTGAGTTGTGGAAAATTAGGAAAAGTGGAAATGGAAGAATAAAGTTAAGTTTGAGCTGCAGAGGTGACACTGAGGTTGCATTTTAGGAGACAAACTGCATCTGTTGGAGCTGAGCGAACACAGATTGACCTTCTTAGGACTGACTTTAGGTGACATGAAGACGCCACTTCAAAGACTGACTCGTCTGCTGCTTTAACTCTGAGTTTAATCCCTCTGAACAAAGATGATTTTGACACCAGATGAGCTTTAATGAAGTCACAGAAACTGCCACAGCGACTGAAACGACAGAGGTCGGCTCTCTGAAATAAAGCAGCTAACTTGGCTGAACTTAAATGGGCCTCGTTAGCGGCCGCCACAGGATGAATTAAATCTTTGTATGAAGAAGCTCCACTGAGCCAGTTACTGAGTTTTCTATCAGCTGTAGAGAAAAGCAAACCCCCGGGATGACAGAGAGATATCAGACCGGAGGAGACGAGAGGAGACGTTTCTTTCTCATTGTCAGTGTGATTTCATTATCTCTCCTTAGCTGCTGACATCTCATCTTCTATCTGTGTTTATATGAACGCTCATGTGTTCAGATGCATCAGGTCAAGATCAGAACCTCTTCTTGCATTTTCTGTCTGAACATGCTAATCCTTAGTGTGTTTGCCTGATCGTGCACACCGCCGTCCGCCAGCTGTCCAGCGGTCTCTTCTAGTCCGTGAAGGTCTGCTGCCGGCACCGTGCCGTATAGATTTTCATTTGGGGGAACGCTGTGCTGCAGCGGAGGAGGACACTGCTCCTGTCACATCCAATCAGCTCGTCTGTTCTTCTTCATCTAACCTCCGCTTCTGTCCGCCTCACCCGACGACCTGGCAGCCGCCCAGCTTCACTCCAACTTCTGCGTCTCGGCTTAACTTTGACTCAGATCCTGCTTTCAGATCACAGCCATGAGCGTCGTACATGAATGAGGCCTGTACGGACCCCAGAGTAAACACTGGATCCTCATCCTGCCATCCAGAGGAGAGGTTTCATATTTCATCTGACCCTTCATGTATTGATTACTGAGGAAAGTCTTCTTTACAAAAACCTAATATGCAAAACCTCACATCTGCAAACTCTTTCTCTCCCTTCTTTCTGAATGCTCTCATCCTCCTCCTCCAGCCCCACATCTCCAGGCTGAGGAAGCAACATAGCATGTTTCTGTCATTTTCTTGGCCTCTGGTCCCCGAGCCATCTGAGGAGGGATCAATACCCATCGTTGTCTGCTGCTCCCTAATCACAGCTCCACTGGTGGGAGATGAAGCAGAGAAACAGGCGGCGTAGCTCCCCTCTCTTTCTGCCTCCTTCCCTCGGAGCCTCACAGTTTCCTGCCTTTGTCTTTCCACTCGTCTCCGTCTTTTTCTCTGCAGCCAGACTGACACCTAGTGTGAGCGCGCTGACGGACCTGAAAGCAGCCGGCAAAAATATCCATGTGTTTCAGTGTCCTTTGAAAAGCAGCCAATCGCCCGCGCTGGCAATAAGTCGCCTTTGATGTTGTGTTTCATGTTTCATATTCATATTTTCCGTCTCATGTCAAGTTTTGATGTTTCTGCTGAGACGCACCACTTGATGTCTGACTCTCTCTCTCTCCATTTTCATTACATTGCACTAAGCACGCTTGCATGAGAGCAGCGCGTTAATGAATAAATGAATTAATTAGATCTTGTTTGATCCACCATCATCATCAGGCGTCTCTCCCCCTTGGTAATGACCTCAATAATGGTGCTGACTTTAATGGGATTTTAATTGATTTTAGCTGCTTTGGTTTTCTGCTGCGTATTTGTCCTGCGCTGCTCAGACAGAGGTGAGCAGAGGAGCTGATCCTTAAATGCGCAAAACATTTTCTGTCATGTCCTGTTTTTTTATAAACGGTGAAACATCACAGCGGATCAGAACAGTTTAACCTTTTTTTTATAGAACGCCGTTCAGGTGTAATTGTACTTCAGAGTTATTCGGATTTGAATGAGTGTATAAAAGCCAGGCTGAAACACTATTTCACTGGATTTTTGTTTGAAACTGTTCACAGACTCTGATGCCCTCAGGTTCTCTGGCAAGCTGAGGACCAAACACAGTAAACCTGCCTCTCCATAGGTCTCATTACAGCTGAACGCAAGAGGAAAGGAAGCATCACCCGACATGTGCTCAGGCAGTCATCCAGCAGGTGATTTGGAAACCAAGAGAAGGAACTTAAAGTCTATTACAAAGCTGAAGCATGTACATTCATTATTTATTGTTCACTTGTGATTTCCTTCACCTACATTGCTGTGGAGAGGAGCTGGATAATTCATGAGCCACGCAACAGGAACGCCGTCCTAAGGTAACACCAGCGCAGCGCACAGCATGGGAACGCGTTCTGGAAAGTTGCGGTTAATGATTTTTGAAGGGTATCGTAGCGCGCTGAGCTACGAGAGATCAAGCAGAGCATCTATCATCTCCGAGTTTGTAGCATCCAACGGCTGAAAATAGAACACGAGGAAATTTCTCTAAAATTCCTCCTGGGGAATGTGAAAGAGGTTAGCGCAAAGAGAAAATGTGTTTAAATCTAAATGAATCTGACTTCTCTTATTCACACACTGAAGAAAGTTTTTTTTTTTCCCCCAATAAATTAAGGAATCCAAAACACGTCTCATATGTTGGTGGCTTTACATCAGTTCCTTAATCGACTTGGAGTGGAAGCCTTTGGTGAAGCAGCGCTTCAGCACAGAGCCATGAAACACCACGTTAATGTGGAGAGAAAATCCACACTGTCTGTATCTGTGGGTCAAACACATCAAGTACTTATTGACTGCACATTATTCAATATGAAGACTTGATGTGTGTCTGTTCAGCTACTGTGTGTTCAGAGGACTCCATCTCACACTGTGCTTCCAGTATTGATGGAAACCTTCGGGCACTTTAATGTCTAATGTTTAATATCCAATTTTCAAATTCAATGTGTTAAAGATGAAAAAAAAACACAACTTATATTCTGGCCGGTAGGTCAAGCACACATCCAATATTTGAGAATTCAATCATATATTGTTGAATCCTGAATTGCAGAACGTGTGTTGATGTTCTGCAACGCTCAGATTAGCTGTAAGCAGCCGCGTCCGCCTGGAGGAGAAACCCAGCTCCTCATTATATTCTCACTTCTCCCTTTATAATTGCCTGTGACAGTTTTGCGGTTGTTGTCCACGTGTCGTGAGTCCAGGCGGCTCTGCTGATAAGCTTCTGAGTGCAGATAGCTAGTAATGTTCCAGCACCTGTCATAAATAAAGTACATTACCACCGCAGCTGCACCGTAATAACCTCCCCGGCGCTGCGCTCCCACCGCCCCACTGACCAGCCAGGAGGTGAAGCCGCTCACACAATGCACATGCTTGTGTGTGTGCTGCTAATTTAATTTGTGGAGGTTGAAAATAGAATATTCTTCTACTTCTTTATGTTCTCCAGCTATAGGATTCCCAGCCTCCTAGTGTGCTTCAGTGTGATGCTCAGACGAAGCAGTGAACGGTCATAAAAGTTCATATTCCACGTTTGTTGTAGCAGAACTGTGCAGCTTCTGCACCTCTGTGATGGAGGCGAGTAGAGGCTTCGTGGTTTGTGGTGCTTCTGGATGATCCGAAGCTGAAAACAGTTTCATGGAGCTGCTTTCTTCCTGAAGAACTCTAAATATATCAGTGTGTTGTCAGCATCAATGTGGCGGAGGGCTTTGGCGTGTATTAGCCGACCTCGAATACGTCTTAGGATGCTGTCACAGAGGAAACAGCGTTTCCAGACACACAACTCGCCTGGCGCTGTAGGTTTTATTGCAAAAATCATAATACAGTCGTGAATCGATAATGGACCCTTAACAATCCTAAACCTGCTATCTGACAGGTTTTTAGGAAAAACCAACAGAACCCATAAAAGCAGCCTTAACATACTACTGGGACCAGCCCTACTAGTTATTATAACAACTATGAACAATAATGAACAACTAATGAGCCTTCCAGCATCAAGCCCTCCTCGTATCTGGACCTCCGTCTGGACAATCCGACAGACTTGATATCCGACATAGAAGAAGGTTTTATATTTAGTGTCGGGTTATCGAGTCATGTCGAGCTTCAAACGGATAATTTGAATGTGATAAAAGTAAAGAATTTATCCAACCTCTGGTGCTGATCTAAACTTGCTAATCTAATGTGCAATATCCCATCAGCTGTGGGTGAAGCTAATGTTTTGTAGACGCCAACTGATCGTTATAATTAGACTGTATTAGACTAATTATCCATTTCAGCTTGGGCCCATCGGTTCAGCTTGAATACATGCACCAGTACTGCCCTGGTATACCGGAGCGCTGGTGTGTTTCTATGTGCCTTGAGGGATGCGTTTGTAGCTTATAAAAGCCATTCTGTCCTCTCCTCCATGCTAATGCCCTGACCGAGGCCTTGGCTCTCTACGCCGTTCTCAGGCAACCAGCCGACCAGAAGACAGGATCAAACGCAGGAGGAGGAGATCTCAGCGACTGGAGTCAGACGCTCTTTCATCTCTCCTCTGCCATGCCAGCACACACTCTAATGCTTCATTTTCCCCACGCACAGGGGAGGGAGTCTCCACAAAGAGAGCTTTCCGAGTGAACTCTCTCTGTGTCTATCTCTCTTTTTCAATTCCGCTTTAACTGGTTCATCCCTGATAGAAATACAGATCAAGATAAACTTAGTTATGCGCTTCAATTTCATATGCGTCTGCTCTCCCCGACGCAGGAAAGAGTAAATATGTGTTTATTTCTGCTTTTCCTCTCAGGAGGTTTCAAAGCTCTCGCAGGCTGCACAAGGAGTGGTTTTTTTTGTCTGAGCAGACTATTCCCTACACGAGGAAGGAGGCTGGCGCTCGTTTCTTTGTCTCCTTAAGAGCAATATTTAACATAGAGCAGCGGCATCGATGTGAGCGATATGTCAACCCAAATGGGATTAATTGTTTTTTAAGGCGCTGTGAATTTAAGCTTTTTACATGAAAGGTTATTAGTCGCGCACAACTCGTGTGGATAATAACCACTTTTCAAGGTCACCTGAATGAGATCTGATTTCTTTGTGTGTAAAGGTCAGCCTCTCTTTACCTGCTCGCCTCCCACTGCTCTCCATTTCACAGCCCTTCAGAAGTGAGACAGAAAAAAACCTGTTCTCTCTCCTTCCTCTTGTTCTGAAGTCTTTTGAATTTCAGCTGATGTCTGTACAGAAAGCTCGAGGCTCTTTGTTTGTTTAATCTGGCTGTTAACTATTTCTGTAAATTTAGGGGGACAGTAGAAAGAAAGTGAGAGATTAAGATCAAACTGGATTCACAGGAAGTCATCCGGCTCAGTAAATCCAAACTCCAGAGGTGGCTGACTTGGCAGAAAACTCGAAATATGCGCTTTGATGCTGCTTACGAGGCTAAATATCAATCATTTACATCATATAGATTCACTCTATACCTAAAGCTCTTCGTATCAAATTGCCTTGAGTAAATTTAGCCGGAGCTTCGCTATTTCAGATCTGCAGACACGCAGGATTTAATTATGCTGAATTAGCAGCCTAGAAGAAGATGTGTAAAATTTGAACGTTCTATCAAAGAAATAGGAAAAGTATTTTGCAGTTAGAGGAGTTTGGCAAAGGAAAGGAAAGAATAAATGATGATATAGAAAGAGAGGGAGGGAGGATATAGATCTGACGTCTCACCTGCTCTGTTTAAATTATGTATTCATATCTTGACGGGCTCGAGGAGAGGAGACCCGCTGATGTCGATTAAAGACAAATATGAAGCGGCTCTGTTTCTATAATGATCCTCGAAGGGGCTCTGGTGAATCTGGCTGGATGATAAGCACCTCTCAGCGTCGGTGCTTGACCTCCGACCTGCAGCTACGCCTCGGGTCTGAAAACATGCTTCTGGTTCAGGTTTATTTCATTTGTAGCATTAGAGTAAAAATAAAGAAAGGAAATAGACGAGATGTACTGTGAAATGCAACCTACGTGTTCCAGTCTTTTCTTGAATGCATTGTCTTGAAAGAAATCTGAGAATATCTGGAAATCAGCATGTGTAGCGGAGAGCCGCTGTCCAAACAGAACATGATATAGTGGAGAGGAGAGGAGGCAGCTGGCCGACTTGTTGTGCTGGTCGGAGGCTTGGCTTCTCTCAAGATGACTGATTTGTTGGCTGACCAGCTGGTTAGCGCGCTGGCTTTGTGTGTTGATATGTGGTTTGTTGAGTGACTGTGCAGCTTCACTGCAGGCCTACAGCTCTGTGTACAGCCGAGGCTGGCATGAAGGGTAGCAGGGCAGATCTACCTGGGAGCTCTCCCAGAGATGTCTGGGAGAAACCATGTGATAAGGCAGGAAGCTGAATAAGAGCACTGCTGATTGTACGCTGGGAGGACAGAGAATGGAAATGATAGACGGGCTGACATCATGGCTACGCATGGAGCGGGCAGCGGTCACGATTCAGAAAGCAGAAATCTGATTAGACGGAGAGAAATGATCACCTACGCTGAATGGAATGGCTCTTGATTGATTGAATTCCATCCATCCATTATCTATACGCCGCTTAATCCTCACCAGGGTCATGGGGGGCGGAGCCTATCCTGGCGGACAATTTAGAATCACCAATTAACCTCAGCATGTTTGTGGACTGTGGGAGGAAGCTGGAGAACCCGGAGAGAACCCACGCTGCACGGGGAGAACATGGAGACTCCACGCAGGAAGATCTTGGGTGTCCTCACCGGGACGCCAACCGGCGACCTTCTAGCTGTGAGGCCACGGTGCTAACCACTGATCCACCTGCAGCCCATTGATTGAATTGTACACTTTAATGTCACCCTCTAGGGAAAAAGTTCTTAACCTTGTTAACATGTCCATATGGAGTTTTTTTTTTTTTAGAGATATATCAAAATAAGAAGCCAACTGTACCAATGACAGTTTCATAGATTATATGAGGTGTATCAGAAAAGTTCCAGGACTGGTGTCACAAAAGATATACTTCAAATCCAAACTACAAACTACCAGTGTCCTCCTTCCCAGTAATCCTCCTGGAGTCTAACCCCGTTCTCCAGCCTTCTCTTCACGCCGCCATGCAATCCTGGAAGGATCCTCTCAGCTCCGTCCTCACAGCCATCTTGATGTCGTCCACGTCTTCTAAACGGGTCTCCTTGATGACCCCCTTGAGCTTGGGGAAGAGGAACCAACCCCACGGAGCCAGGTGGGGTGAGTAGGGAGGAGATGTTCTTCTCAGCCAGGAGCTGTGGGATGCTCAGGGCGCTGTGAGCAGGTTGTCATGGTGAAGCAGCCACGACTCGTCCTGCCTCTTCTGGACGAAGCAAACGCTGCAGGAACTCTGTAGACGAGCTGGTTGGCTGGTCTCGTAATCTATAGTTGGGTTTGAAGTACATCTTTTGTGACACCAGTCCTGGAACTTTTCTGAAGCACCTCATCGCTCATAGAAGTCAGTCATTCCTATACAAGTAAGCTCTACTGCATATTGGGGGTAATTCTTTTCTTTTTCATGTGTCTGTGTCGTATCCCAAATACGCTTCAAATCAACACATCTTCATTTAATTACTGTACTGCTGCTCAACACGTTGTGAAATAGTTGTATTTAACCCAAACCGCGATGCCTTCCTGCACACAACCAGGTAGTTTTAGCGCCTGAACTCAGCCAAGCTTCTCACGAGCAGTTATTGTTGTGAAACCGGTGTCAGACTTTTCTAAACCAAACCACACAGCTTAGGTGCACAAACAAAACCAAACAGTGAATGAAAGACAGAAAGTAAGCGAGTGAAAATAACACTTTAGAATGATGGACTGAAGGTCTGGTTGCTGATCCGAGCCTCCTGCCTCAAGCAACAGCTTCAAAAATATGTCTGTTTTGGAGCTAAATTACAAAATCAAACCTCAAAGCTAAAATGGGAAATCAGTTTAGTCGTCTAAAGGCTTCATTTTGTGGAGACAGGTTTGAACTTGGTGAACAAATCCTGTTGACTTGAAGGGTGGGGCTTTCCGTCTAATTATTTTTATGCTAATTGTGCAGCACGGAGTAGTTTTACAGCGTACTGCAGGAGAGCTGGTGTGCTCGAGCTGCAGTGATTTGCAAAGGGTTGGGTGGAGGAATAGGAGAAGATTTCAGAGATCTGCACATTCATGGAAGCAGTAAAGTGTTGAATCGAAGCCATTTTAAGGCACGAAGGGATTCTTTTTAAAGGGGAAAAATGTGGTTCAGTCAGTTACCAGAGACGGCTTTCTAATGCACGCTAACAGAGGGGAAAGAAGCTAGCAGGGGGTTGACATGAAGCGTAATATAAAGATGGAAAGCTCTTTAAGAGAGAGGCAGAGGTGGTGGAGATTCAGATTCTCATTACGCAATTATCAAAGAAAATGACCTCTCATATAAAACCGGTGAAATCACACCAATCATACGACCGGATGGCAGGGCTGTGAAAGCACGCTGCTATGACTGATAATAGAAAATACACTCGTGTGTGTGCATGTATGGCAGCAACAACAAGAAAAATATTAATAATAAAATGAAAATCTTCCAGTGGTCCCATTTCATGTGGGTGAGCAGCGCTGCTCTCTGCTCCCTGGTGCTCACGGATGCCTGTCACGTCACCGTGGAAAGACAAGAGAAAGGGAGAGCATGACACAGATGCATCCCTCCCCCCTGACAGGCAGACGGGCAGATTGAGAGGTGTAGCTGATCCCTGAGAAGCACTGCAGGCTTAATATCCCCTCTATATCCTCTCTGTGTGCCGCCTGGTACCGTGAGGCTCCGGCTTGACGTCAGTGTTATTTCTGTCCATCTCTTGGTCAGAGAGGGGTCATCATCTCTAATGCATTATTCACACACGCAGCATCAGCCGAGACAGATCTTATCTCAACAGGGCAGAGCAGCCATCACCCCCGGCTCATTGGCTGAATAAACACACACAAAAAAAGCATAAAATAGCGCCAACCTTTTCTGATTAATGCTTTCAGGAGGAACTCTCTAAAGAAAGCGGGAGCTTGCAGGGGACGCCGAGCCTTTTTAGAATGCGGCCGCCTTAACCGGCCCTATACATAATGTCGGGTTATTCAGCGGCGGATTTCTGACTGATGTTTTGAATGTCAACAGCTGTCACGCGGCTCGCATTGTTAGATAAGCTTTCTTTTCTGCGATGAGCCCATGGGAAGCTGAGCCACACACAAACACGCTCGCTTATTGAATACAGAACATATTCCTTCATGGCATGAAATACAATTAGCAGTCTGGGAAATGTATAGGAGTGACCCCTCGTCTCTTATTTGTATGTGTGTTGATTTTATCAATACGTAGCTCATTGTAAAGTTCTTTTCTCCCCTTGATGTGATAATGCCAGCCTGGTGGAGAAACGATGTTCTCCTATAATGCCTTGTGGACCTTGGTAGGATTCATACAAACTGTTGCTGTATGTTGTGTCAATGGCCCGGCCTGTGGGGGTTATTGTGTAGAACAGAAAGGAGAGTAGCTCCAGGTAAACATCCCCTGATTTCTGAAGAGTGGCATTTAGTAACGTATACATGCTGTCGTCTGTGAAATACACATTCAACGCAGTAAAACAGCTGCTATGTTGTTATCAGAACATGTCGTTTATGGATGTTCATGTTGTCAGAAACTAAAACTAACATCATTTGCTTTCCCGGTAAATCGTGAAATGTTAGAAAGAAGCTGCTCTTCATTTCTCTCTGCCTGATCCAGCTGTTAGAACTACACCATGCTCTTTCTTCCCAAACACAATAGATGCTCTCTGATCATCACGGAGGGAAGACGTTGGTGTTAAAGTTAAATAAAAGTCTCAGATTTTAATCTGAAGCTGTCCTTAAAGATGCCAAACAGCGGCAGATGGAACGGTGTTCGTCCACGACACGGACTGCGTTCATTTACTTTAATTATTATTTAATAAACATTTAAACATGTTTTCTGTTTCTGAGCACCGGGTCAGGATTTGCTTTTGAAGCTTTATTAAAGCTGAGGTTGGGGTGTCATTAGGAAAGACGTCTACACCAACCTTTCAGCATTTTGTAGTTCATGCGAGGCTTCTGCACATCCTCTGGTTCTGTTTGTAGGCACCAAAGCCCACAGCGCCATGGGTTGGATGAAGGACCAACTTGGGAGACTTTGAATCTTCTGCTGAGCCACAAATGAATGCTGACCTGTTGTTTGAATATCTTTATGCATTTGAGGCCGTTTCCAACCTTCCAGCTGGTCGGGGTGTCCTCATAAACGTCCTCCCTTCATCTGAATAGTTCTTAAACACATAAATGCATTCTTCACATACTTCCTACTGGATCACATTTGTTTGCGATAAATCATCAATACGTTCCATTTAACCGTCACGTTTTCCGTTTATCTTGTAGCTGTTCAGCTGTCGCTCCTCTTCAGCCGCTGGTCTAGAGACTCTTCTTCCAACCCAGACGTGACACTTTCTGAAACCTAACTAAGGATTTTTTTGGTGCTTAAACCTGCTCAACAATAAAAACTGAAAGTAAACAATGACTGAACACTACTATGTCATACTACTACGCCTCTGAAAGAAAAAGCATTCCTTTCAAAACACGAGTGACAGTCCAGTTGCACAGGAACGTGTTTGTAGGAAGCAGAGTGAATGTTCCTTTATGATAAAACGTTTTCCATTGTGCAGCTCTTCTAGCGTATCATGACTGATATCTGGATCTTAAAATGGTTCAGATTCCTCACATTACTGTGACACTATTAACTGGATACCACTAAATGAACTCTATTTTACTGCATTTCAGTGTCAAGTATTGAGTTTTTCCCTCATTGAAATGATCCAGACTGCTTAGATGGCGACTGTTTTCCTCAGATTTCTCTACATGTAGACTCCAGGTGCGTCTCTATTACATCTCTCCAAGACTAACTGATCTAGTAATGAGAGGATCCAATTAATCTCACAAGAACAGAAAAGCATCATCGCGAGCAACAGCTTGTTCCCTGTGGGACGAGCAGTTGGAAGACAGACGTACGAAACATGTTTGCAGACAAAAGCGCACACACAGTAGAAGTCGCTGCCTTGGCACCGTCTCTGAGCGTTCTGTCTGTGCGCCACCTCAAAATGGCAATCCAGGTTCATCTGCAAATATGGGAATCGTCCTCTCACTCTGATGTCACCAGAAACCACAGATCTGCTGCGAGCGCATGATGAGCAGGATGAGAAATCAAATCTGCAGAGGCCCAAAGTCTCACAATTAACAAACATGATCAGTCGTGCTAAAGGAACCGAGCTTTTCATCGTTACTGCCTAAATTAAAGACCATCTCCATCATGATCATAAAGCTGTGCTAATTGAATGTTCGCCCACTTGGTGGCAGGACAACAAGCTGTCAAACTCCACCGACATAAAACCCTCTGAAGTTCTTGTCTGTGTAGATTCTAAGTCATGGTAATCCAGATCGCTGCAGCAGAAGGTAACTGGATGTTGATGATGTATCAGCTCTTATCCAAGAAGCTGCTTCAGGTCTGACTGATGAGGACTTCCAGATGTACCTTGTGACCCCCGGCTCACATGGCTAATGGCCCGTTAACCCAAGACCCACATGCCTGCAGAGGTGAGCGGTTGTGAAGCTGGCAGGTCACGAATGACTGAAGATGCTCACGGTGGGTAAAACGTCCGGGGAGAGATCTGAAGACTGCATCATAAACATCTGATAGCTGGTGTTGTGGACCTTCTCCACTGTTTGGAGTCGGCTGGTCAGTTACAACATAGACGACCTCCTTCAGCCCTCCCTCAAACCATCTGACCTCCTCGCCTAGAATGTGGACGATGATGTCCTCACAGGAGTGTCCTTCATCTTTAAGATGGGAGTGGACAGCTCTGCTTTGTCCTGCAGTAGTTGTTCAGTCTCCACTATATGTATATATACACATGTATATATGTATATATACATATATACATGTGTATATATATATATGCAGGTCTGTGCACTCCTTGCTGTCACCTGGCTCATGCATGGCTCAGCCTGTGTGTCCCTATGAGCTCACAGCTGCTTTCCTACCAATCAGATAATCACAGGACAGCAAACACCCGTCCAGCTCTCACCGTTCTGCTTCTGCTTTGCTTCAGGACTACGGGGAGAATCTGAGGCTCTTGAGCTGCTAAACGGCCCATTGTGCTCATCAGCTATTTGCTTTTGTCCGTCTGCTGTTTACGAGCTGGATGTTTAGTGGCTTTTTGCCGCTTTTAAGCTGAAAACTGCATCTAAAAAAAGGATGAGAGCAGTGAGTGGCTGTAAAGCACGACAGGCGAAGGAGCTAAAAACGGTGATATATGATAAAATAAAACACTCTGTCGAGCTGAGGGGAGCGACTAGGAAGCATTTTAAACTGCATGTAATCTGATCTACTGTCAGGATGAAAACACCTAAAAAATACAAATAAAGAGTCCGACTTCAGTCTCATCTGTCTTTTTGTTTCCCGTCTGTGTGATCGGTCTGGACAGTCCTCTGAGCGGTTCTGATTCATGTATAGTGTGAGCCACACTCCTGTTTAGGTTTTTAATGACTGTCCAACTACCTGCATGTGTGCTGCTCACTACAAGACCCCCTGCTGCTCCGGCAGCCAATCCCCCCACGGCTCCGACCGGCTTTCATGTGTCTCACAGCACTTGTGCCTGATCGCCGCTAACAGACTGAGATCCAGGATGATTATTTTACATATGTTTCTGTTGGTATAATAATGCTTTCCAGAACCCACGCCATGTGATTCCATGTGAACACTACGGCCATCTGCACCATAAGATATTATTCAGATATTTGAGTAAATAGATTTCAGGTTTCTGGCTCCTACAGCACAGTGTCCTAAACAGAACAGAGAGGACTCTTTTTTTCCAGCTTTCAGGTAATAGGTATTCATTATCCATGTAATTTCGGCCCCCATCCCTTCCCACGATCCTCGGCTTACTGTATAGAAATGTGAGGTTGAGGAGAAAGGCAGCTGATTGATGCACAGCGCTGCCATCAGCTGCCTCCGCTAACACCGTAATTGAAATGGTAATTTTTATGATACAGGATGATGACCTGTGTTCAGCTGGAAATCCCAGGCCTTATTGGATAATGAACAGGGGGAGAATCGTCCCGTCAGAACTCACTGCCGGGCCTCTCGGCAGAGCAGCAGCAGTGTGGCGTGTATGCACAGGACTTTGTGGAGTGTGCATTCGTCAGTCAGTGTGAGTTTAGCTTTGCATCATCCTCCCTTTCTCTTCTTTCCCCATTTTCCATGCCAGTAAAGACTTGGCTCTGATATGCTAATGGACTGGAAAAAAACAAAAAAAAGATTTCCTAAGATTCGGTATGTCCGCCTTCACCGGCTCTTCACTGCTCTGCCTTCACGAGGACAATGTGTCTGGGCGAGTGTGGGTGTACACGTGTAGCACTGAGTGTCTGTGAATAAGCTTTTGCATAAATGAGTTTCACCGGAACCCTGTCGATCCGTTTTTTTTTAATTCATTTATTTTCCCAGGGCGACTCTCATTTTGCGCTCTTTGTTTCCGTCTCCGTCTGTACGGCACAAGGCCTGATAGGCAAACGCAGCCTGTTTGTACAGCAGACAGGTAGCCTCGTGTTTTTGTCATTCAAATCATTATCTTAATTGCTTTGCATGGCTTTGATGGCTTGCGGGTGGCCAGCTAGTGAACTTGAACAAGAGATTCACACAGTGACCGGTTCTGTTTTCTTTTTCTCCTTCTGTCTGGTTCTTTGCCAGAAAATAATACGATAAATTGCTCCCAACATGCATGTACAAACAGACATACATGCACTTCCAGCAGTTTCTCTAAATAATTAACAATTTGGCCATTGGAATAATTACCCCTCGTAAAGCAGAGAGGCATTCTGGGTTAGCCCTGTCCGGATTTCTCTCTGGTAATTGGGGCTGGCGGGTTACAGGTTAAACCGTTTTTCTTTAGTATTTGATTATTAGATAAACTTAATCTCTTCCCTCTCTCAAGGACTAGAGGAGTTCGGACTTCATTAACCCTCAGATGCACCCCATCAGTCAGGAAGGAAGGGGAAGCTGTTTAATATCTTTACATGTTACACGTTTTGTTCGTCGACGTTGAATGAATTCTTCAACCAAAAGGTGTCTTTCACACACTTACTCTGGTATTTTATCCTGTTTTATGCAGGAACATTTTGGTGTCTTTACCCCATGAATGCATAATGTGGGACAAAAATCACACATTTATTGATCGCTATTGTTCTGCTTTTCTTTTTACCACTGATGGTTTTTTTCTGTCAAAGTTCTTGACATTTGCTGCCTGACCTTTACAGTCATCATAGTCTGTTACCGTTTACTTAGTTGCCTTAATATAGTCGTCTGCAGCAGCTGAACAGGAATATCTGCTGCAGACCAACATTATCGACACACTTCCACCAGTTTGCTGGTTTATTGGTTTGATTTTTTTAAAAATACAGTCATGACTCAATAATCGATCCTTAACAATCCTAAACCTGCTATCCGACAGGTTTTAACCCATAAAAACAGCCTTAACATAGCGACAGTCTTGGATTGTGACTCCGACATGACATTTAATGTCACCAATCAGGATGACGGCGTATTATCTGACTGAACAATCCCACAGATTGGCTACGTTCACACTGCAGGACTTGATGCTCAATGAGGATTTCTTTGTGACTTCCTTCACGTTTCCACTTCAATGCGACTTGTATGTGATCTGCTGTGTGAACTTCATACGAGCCAAAAGTGTCCCGCATGCGCAGAAGAGGACACGACGACGTCACACGCAGCGAGCGTGCTCAGTGTTTATGGAAGTAAACATGGATGGTAACGGTGGAGCGTATCTGCCACTCCCCCGCCGCCACCGATGGAGGAAACAGAAGTGTGAGCGCTAACTAAACTAGCATCAGCAGCCAAGTACTGCCTGTGTGTTCTGGACACTTCCACCCCGTCAGAGCGCTGCCCCGGGGTGGAAGTGTCTCCCGACCGCAACGAATGTTCTGATGTTCATCATTAATTGGACCTGAACATCCAGAGAGCAGAAAGTTCTACTGGGACCAGCCCTACTAGTTATTATAACAACTATGAACAATAATGAACAACTAATGAGCCTTCCAGCATCAAGCCCTCCTCGTATCTGGACCTCCGTCTGGACAATCCGACAGCCTTGATATCCGACATAGAAGAAGGTTTTACATTTAGTGTCAGATTATCGAGTCATGACTGTCATTTAATCATGAAGGCAGCCAGTGTCTACCCTGAAGAACTTAAAACATGGTGCATACGTTGCTTTGTTTCCTCTTCTTTGTTTAACAAATGATTTAATGTGTGTTGTTTTATGGTTTTGAAGTTTTCAGTGATGTTCATCAGCTCGTCTTTGACCAGAACTCAGCATCATTCTGTGAATGTGTTGTGAGGATGAAACCACTCAGCTTGACCTGTTGAGTTTCAGGTCACCAAGCTGCTGAACTTTTGTGCTTCAACCGGCAGTGAGAGGATTCGTTCTTGGCAGCAAACCGCTGACCTGCTGTATTCTACAAACAAGAATCACCAGTAACATTATGATCACTGACATAACCCACGTTCAAGATACGGTTTGAAAGTACAGCTGGGAGCCTGTATGAACGTACTGGGCCTTATTTATAATGTTTACGTCGCTCTGAGTGTCAATAATTGCCTTTTGAATTGTCAGATTTGTTCTGAACACTGTAAATCTGAAACAAATCACCGTCTTTTAGAGAAAATAAAGATAATCCTGTTGACTCTTATCCAAGTCTGTCATTTTTTACTGCATATTCCAGTTAGATGTGAAACTAAACATGTTTTTTTTCTACATTGCAAGACAGAAAATATGACATGTAATATTAGAAAACAAAAAAATGAATCACTGCTTGAAAGATATTACAATTAAACATTCAGCTAAGTGTGAAATATTACAGAAAATCAAACTGACCAGCGTGGTGCAGAAACAAGTTCTGAATTAGTTGTGCATCAGAGGATTAAACCTGCAAAACTAGTCTTTTGGCCACTTGTGAGCTGCTTAAACAAGCAGAGAGCCCTGAGATGCCGTCACCTTTTGAATTCACATAGAAAACCTGTTAGCGAACGTCTGCCCACTTTCACACCAGCAGAGAGACGTTAGCATTAATTTAGTGGTTGTGCTTTTGGCTGGGAGAGAAATATCCGTCTCTGCTGCTAAATATTCCATCATGTTTACTATCAGTTCACCAACTTTGTTTGCTTTGTTTGGTGTTGGGAACGTAGTCTAAAGTGGGTTTTTTACAGCTATTTTTATTTTTTTGCTGAAAAACTTTGCCGTGGCTGGAAACGAGGCTGTTTAGAGCAGCGAGAATAAATCAGAGCATCGTAGCTGCAGGCCCCACAACTACAAACCGCAGAGAACGCCATCGTCAGACAGCTCCCACGTTTCAAAGAGTCATCTGATCTACGGTTGTTTAAAATACTGATTAAAAATCTTGCAAGTTTTTAATCACATCTCATTGTGTTGGATCCCACATTTGACCCTTTATTTTCAAGGACAGGGGTTGTTTTTTTACACCTGTTCTGCATCCCAATCCATCATGAGTGACTTTTAAATGGTCAGAAAACAATCATGGATGGAAGCTACCAAAGCTCCCTGTTGTTTCAACACATCCTCACCTCCACCACCAACAGTTTATGGTAAGATGCTCGCTTCATATGTGTTCAGCGCCCGTTTCCTCTCGCAGCCTGCCGCCATTCAAATCAGAGGCAATATGATGTAAATAAGGCCGGATGAGGTAACCAACAGCCGAGGCCGGGAAGCCAGGCGGGCTCTGTCTGGAATGGACGGGGCAGAACAAAGGAACACGGAGGCCCAAACACAAAGACAAATCAGGCATGAAAGGGAGGGCCGCTACAGCTGACAGTATTTGCACAGTAATTGGTTGTTTTTGTCTCCATCAAATGGGACCTGTTAAAGAATAGGTTGGAAATAAAAACAGGAATAAGGGCACCTCCACCACTGAGAATAGACGGCTCGCTCTCTTTTTAAACGCCTTCATTAATTAACCTCGTTTCACAGAGGAGGGGTTGGTGTGAGCATACGGAGGCTGTTTGGTGTCGCGGCCCGGCGCTGGGGGGACGCTCCCACTTTGAATACACAACTATTCCAGGAATTTCTGCAAGTTTTTAATGCAACGCTGCATTTGTGCTGTGAGCCGGTATTACATTATTTGACATGTCGTCTGGCGGTTAATGCTGATTCTGAGGTAATTGCTTGTGACGGCGGGGTGGTAGGGATTTCATTAGTTCCCCTGCCCCTGTCTCACAGCAAACACTTTACCTGGACTCATGAAGCATCAGACATGACACATCAGAGGGAGCGCTCTGAAAGCATTCAGGTTGCTGCTACGCCAAGGTCTGCCCTCCATGAATAACCTGCCAAAACGCAGAGCTTCTTTTCTCTTTTGCTGGAAACATTTCTTCTCCTTTTGGTGGCTCACATTTGTCTTTAAAGTGAGTATTTAGTCGAGGCAAAAGCATGCAGCCTTTTTTTTGTTGTTGCCTAAAGCAGCGCTGTGCAGTGAAGTCAAAGGGTGAGCGTGTTTTTTTCTCTTTAGAGCACAAATAGCAACCCATTAAGAACATATTTTTGACCTCTTTAATAAAGCTCTGAAGGATTCAAACCGTACAAACCGTCTGTTTTCCTTCTCTAATTTGCCTGCAGGGACATTCCACCTTAAAAACGGCGTTCGGATGTACTTGTGGTCTTGATTCAAGTGGCCTTCAATCAGTCAGTATTTATGAACAAGAACAGCCATGATGTGCTAAAAAACACACAAATAGCTCAGGGGCTACTCCACTTCTCATGAATTTTAAATCTGAACACTCATGATGCTTGGTACTGGCTTGGACATAGAAATTTTAGAAAATTCACTCAAGTGCAGGAGGGAGTCGACACTTTCTGTAAAGCGAACAACGTCTGGACTTCAGAGATTATTTGGCTGTCTTGTTTAGAGGAAACTTTGACACGCATTGTTTGAATTGCAAATTAACCACATTTGTATTCAAATTTGAAGGGATTTTTCTGCCTTATTATTTTTAACAAAGACGGGGACAGGCAGTGAAGGAGTCGAGTGATGGAACAGCGCCGACGACTCGGTGTGTGACGGAAACCCTCCGGCAGGTGTTTTGCCCTTTTAAAGGTTGTCCTACAGACTTTGTCCTGATGGAGTCTGCAAAGATTCTGAATGATTTAAAAGGTGTAAAGGTACAGAGGTGTGCTTTCTCTTTTAGAAATCATGGAGCAGAGAGGGTAGCCAACACTGCTATGTATGTATATGTGGTGCTTGAGAATCAAGAAACAATTACATCACATCTACTCCCCCACAGGTACGCCGGCATGCTCCATCACCTCTGCAGCATTTCTTTCACACCGCATTCAGCCCTGTGCCAAACTTTGACACTGCGTGGCTTCAGGCAGTCTGAGTGGTGGTAGACTGGCAGTGGAGGAGGGGAGAGGGGTCTTCATCAGGTTCCATTTCAGGCTCCCGGTGCCCTCTGGCAGTCCTCAAAGCAGGCATACCCAACCAACTCCTCATTTCTTCCTCAGCCAGTCTCTCCATTAATAGCTTAGTGCCGCTCCAGCTCCCGTTGTTACTCCTGCCTGGATGCGTGCTGCACCAAAGGACGTCGCATGTTCATCAGACCAGAAACATTGTGCATCTCTGCTTTGCGGGAATAAACACTGAAAGAACGCCTCCTCTGACTCCAGATGTCATCCTCTCGTGTTCTCTAACTTTCTGTATCTGTGACCTTTTCTCCATCATCTCTTTAAAGAGGCTCAATCGTTGAGGCCAAAGGTAGATAACGTGGACTCACGTGTTTTCCTCTAAACAGATTGCACAGATTCTTGTGTACCTCTGCTGCAGACTTCATTTGTCAGTTAAATAGCTGATATGCAAACTGACCTGCGGGTGCTTCACACATCCTGCAGGCGGAGCTACTTCATGCAGGAATATGCTGATTGATGACACGCGTCGCACATGAACCTGTAGAGTCAGCTTTGTTGAAACACCTCAGAGGGTTTGGAGAAGGAGCTGCCATTGAGTCTGCATAATTAGGACACTATGTCATCTGAATCCAAATGGCCCACTTGCCCTAATGATCTGTCACGTTTCCTGGAAAATCAAACTCACGGGACTCGCCGCTCATCACGCACATCAGCAGCACGTTACTGCTGACGTGGCTTTTCATTAAAAACACATTTGTTCTCTGAGCTTAACGTGAAACTCACTGAGCCGTGCGCCTAAGTAAATATTAAAGCTAAATATTTCTGTGCAGTGGACACCAGTGGAGGGTTTACATTTGTCTCAGTGACAGTCTGATTTATAGTCGTGTTTATCAAAGTGGCTGACAAGCGACTCACACATGAAGGGAAAAGTAAAATAAATTAACTCAAATAAATATACGTATTACTGTAAAAGTCCTGCTCAAGTAAAAACACATGAACTAAATTCTGCTGCTAAAACTTAAACATGAACTAATAGTTTGGTCCAATCAGCTGATAGATGATCTGATATGACATTATAGGATCAATAGTGAAGCATCAGCGTGTGAGCAGCTTGAACTGCTTCATATAACATGTTTTATATTCAGGACCCCCAGTGAGGAGTCGGGACATGATTCATGGGAGGACAAAGATCTGCTGAACAAATCTGTTTTTGAACGTTTTCTCTTATCTTTGATTTTTGCCGAGATATTTAATATATATTTAATGAAACCATGTGAGAAGTTTAGAGGGGAGTAAACAAAATAAAATAAATCTCTATTTGGTGGAGCTGTCGTCTAAAATGTGACCCTGATCACACCAGAAGCCGAACAAGCTGGAACCCACAGGAACAGCCTCTAACAATGTGTTGTGTTTTAAAATCCTGTCGTGTTCATTGTTAAAAATCCTCATGTTCAAGTAAAGCTGCTAAATAACAGTAGTGGAGTAAAAAGCACAAACTTCCCTCTGAAACGCATAAAGCAGCATAAAGTCTGATTATTAAAGTACCAGAAAGTTAAAATGAAAGCATCTGCTGCGTTGGAGAAGAGAAACCTCTTGTTCTACTCCACAATCACTACAGAGACACGAGCCACTTGTTTGGTTTTATTTCTCTGAATAAAACTGATTTGACACCATAAACATGTGTAAATACTGTCATCTGAAATGACTGAGAGTCAAACCGGCTCGTCTTTGTGCTTCTCAGTCAGTAAACGGTAACAAAGGTCGTGTAAAGTCGCTTTTACGTGCCAAATAAAACATTTTATTACTTGTGCAGACAGAAGCCACCGGTGGTTGCTGCTGTGGATGAAATCTGTCAAAAAAAAGAAACCTCTCAGGCATTGATTGAAGACGTCTGTCGATGTTTTAAAGCTGCTGAGGAGGCTTATTATGGGATGTTTACTGTAGTTCTGACTGATGTGTTTGTGCTTTACTCTGATTGAGCTCTGATCTGAATAAAGACACTGCTTCTGAAGATGTTGTACTATTCTTATCTGTGTTTGTAGAGAGACAAGCGGCTCGATAACATGGTGTGTGACCGCTCTCTACAGGCGATGTGAGGAACTGCAGTAAGAACTTTGTGGTTTCAGCCGATGGTTTGCTTCCAACAGGCCACATTCAGGCCTTCACTCCAGCAGGAGTGATCCAAAACTCCACGTTAAGCCCTTTATACTGGTATTTATACTGGATTCTATCTGATACCCGGCAACATGCGTCTAAATGCAGTCACTGAAACATCAATTAAACAGATAAACCTCCTATTTTTCATTCTTTCAGCTTGAACCATGCAACTCACGACTAACCACTGAATAGATTTCAAAAGTGCACAAAACGTGACGAGAACGTTCTAGTTGACCTGAATCCATTTAGAAACAAGAGCTGGCATTGAATCTTCATCATTATCCTGATACATACAGTAAACCCAGATATGTTATATTAGCGTTTTACCAGCGTTGTGTTCTCCTGGAGCGGCCCGCCGGAGCCTCTTCCTTCAGCCTCATGTGTGCAGCAGCAGAACCTCTCAGAGCTGTCAGGACTCTCCGGCATCCTTGTTGTCTATCAAAAGGAGAAACAGGCATTCCTTCAGGTTCATCATTGAGCTAAAGTTCAGGAAGTCCACATGGCCCAAAGACAGAAACACATTACTGCTGCAGGTTTAGGAAGTGGTGCGACTCTATTGTTCCCAACTGGAATAAAAAGCGTTTTTATTTTTTATCCTCAGTAACTGAGTTGGAAATAAACGAGTTCCGGTGAAGGAAGACACCAACATATTTAACCATCATGTGGAGTCTTGGCCGTTACTCACTGCTGCGTCAGACTTCTAAAAAATGTGCAAAAATCCTGTACTGTGAGTAAACTACCTGGACTTTTGGGTATTTATGGTGCAGCAGTGTCACATCACATAAACTGTGCTTCAAAATAAGCCACAGGGCTAATGTGTATTAGATACTAACAACTGGATCCTTGAAATATGAGCGTTAACTGTGATTTTTCCTTTGAAGTGAGCTCATATCTTCAGACTGTTAACAGCTGAAGAGACCGTATGCAGTCACAGGCGCCCTTTGCTCTGAGCTTCAGACCTGATCATCTTCCTGCTTGTCTGAAATGTCAGAGGGGTGTTCAGGTGAGGACGCAACAGGTGAAACAGCTGAAAGCACAAAGGAAACTTACTCAGACAGGTTGTAACTCAGGATGGCAGGAAGACAAACGACAGCTGGAAGTCCAGGAAATAATCCAAACTAAGACTCCAACAGAAACTGATGCAGAGAAACCAGTAATGACTCAGATGGAAAAACCATGCAGCTGGCAAGCTAAGGAGCACATGGGAGAAGTCGGGCTGGAGCAGTCAGGAGAACAGGACCAACCGACAGATACAGAGGGAAGACGAGTCCGTTTGGACTCAGAACTGTTTGAGGAGACCAGACACAGGTGCAGAGCAACCAGTCATGTCAGCCAAAAGGGAGGAAACTGGCACAAAGAGCAGAAGTAAATATACAAGAGACACACGAGGAAAGGTACCTTCAAAATAAAACAGGAAGCAACTGAAAAGGAACATGAAACCAACACATAGACCAACATGGAAACAAACAGGGAGACACGGGAAACGTGGCAAAGGAAACACAGGAATGGACCCCAATGAAACGAAACTAGAAACCTAAAGACCATGATAAGTCTTTTCTCTGGCCAGGCTCCTGGTCCACTCCCCATGAGCCTCATCACTGCCTGAGATCCTCCACAGGACCCTGCTAACACTCCAGCTGCCCTTCAGATGTGGGACTCTCTGCAAACTCAACATCCTTCTTCACATCTCGTCTTAAGACTCGCTTTTATCACAATGCTTATTCTTAATTGTTGGTGTTTGTTGTAACTGTTCAATTTGTCTTATCTGGGGAAATTTCATGTTTTGGATAATACTGACTTGTTTAATGGTGACATACTTTTTGAAAGGGGATATATAAATTATTTTTTATTTATTTATTTTGTCACCAAGGAAAAACTTTGCATGTATTGCAGAAACTTTGAGCCTTCAACATTATAGCCTCTCATGACAAGGTTGGTATATACAATCCTGCACGCTCTGCTGGATAAGATAAGATAAGATAAGATAAGATAAGATAAGATAAGATGAGATGAGATGAGATGAGATGAGATGAGATGAGATGAGATGAGATAAGATAAGATATTTTTTTAAAAAAAAGGAATTTATTGTGCCAGATATTGTGCCTGTACATAAAGAGTAAAAGAGTAAAAGAGAACAAAATGAACACTGACATAAATAAAGCCTGTCATTCCCATTTACTGTCACTAGTGTGTGCTTGGTGCAGTTCCACTCCGGTGCGATAGGTGGCGGTATGAACCTCAGCTGTCTGCAGCGTTGCTAGCCAGCGGCACAAAGAGGAAGACTTAATGTTTACAAGGGAAGTGAGAGTTGTGTAAGGTAAATTAATCTACGATTTTACCCATTTTTGAAGGTGACACGACAAAGAGTTTCCAGACAGCTAAAGAAATGGAGCTGATTTTACTGACAAATGTCGCACGACGTCCAGTTTAGCAAGTAGACAAGCTGCTAGCTAGCCCCGTTAGCCTCAAATGACCTCCGACATCCATCTGCTGTCAGTTGTGTGCATGTAGTTAGCTAAGGTGGTATTTACACATACATAGGTTTAGTTTTGACATTGTTTTATGTCAATAAATGTTTTAACATAAAACTGTGGCATGTTGACGGGTTTGTAATAGAAAGAGGGGAGCATAGAAAAGATAGACATGCTGCCTTTTGTTAAAAACACAAGGAAAGGTGAGCTAAAAGGAACATCAGTAACTGCCTAGGAGCTAATCTGCTGGTGGGAAACAACCTGAGACCAGAAAGTACCAGGTGATGCTGACCATAATTTCAGACAGACTTTGGTGTTCAACTCAAAATGTTGTGGGAAGGTCACTGACAGTGATAGCAAAGTTAGCATAAAGTTAGCATTTATTCATTGACTTAGCTGCCATTCATACTGTAGGCGGGGACTTAGTTTGACAAGTGTCCCCCTACTAGGACTTGGATGGATGCTAGGCTCTGTTTAGAGGACATACTGAGTGCCTAGTGAAAAAATGAAGGTCAGGTTCATTATTAAAACAGGGCCTGACACCAGCTAGCTTGTACAGGCTCCATTCCTGAGTGTTTTAGGCTATGGGGACATTATTTCTATGCATGTGGCTGCTCCTACTCATGGTGTAGTACTCATCTCTATGGACCAAGGAGACAGCAGCATTGCTATAATGTTTGCTCTGCAAAGCAATACTGATTAAACTTCCTTCTGACTTGTTTAATCTTCTATTACTACCAACACCAGGAGATAGTGTCACTCATCTAATGAGCTGCTCTGAATGGTTCCCAGACTTTGCCCCAAACTTGGTCAAATATATTATTATCAATAAACCAAATCTTTTTCTGCCTTCTCTCTCTCCAGGAGTCTTCACCTCATGCTGATGCTGGAGAACTGAGAGGTGTTCTTCCATCATGGAGGCTGTAGTCGACTTCCTGAATGCGTTCATCGGCGAGGCCAGTGGATTTTCTGTGACGCTCAGCCTCTTCCTCGTCTTTCTGGGTCTCCTCTACTGGTGAGTAAACGCCAGCAGCTCTGTTTATTATGTTGTACATAAAACATGATAAAGCTAATTATATAATAGGCTAAACACATTTAATGGAGCTGATGAGGTAAACAGCTGTAATAGTGAATCTTAGTGAATGTTTGTATTTGTTCCTGTATTGGGATTCATTCTTTTCAGTCATCACCACATTTGAACACCTTTGCCTCCAGGTATTCAGTCTACCCATTTTCTGTCCTCTCTCGATGTGGCATCAAACATCCAAAGCCAGTTCCTTTCTTAGGCAACATATTCATGTTTCGCCAGGTGAGATACCTGTTTACAGAGAACCATCTGAATAATCTCCAACATCTGCTTGTGTCCAGTTTGGAATTATGTTCAGACTGAGCTCAGGTTGTTTTTAACATTTCTTCCAGGGATTTTTCAACCCAATCTCTGATCTTATAAAGACACATGGCAGGATATGTGGGTAAGTCAACAATACTTCATTCACCAGCATCTGACTGCTGATAATCTGAACTTTTACTGATTTTAATTTGCCCAGAGTGTGAAATGAGATGAATGCTGGTCAGTAATGAGGTTGCTGTTTAATGTGACTCCACACATATGGCATTTATTGTATATTTCAGGTATTATTTGGGCCGCAGACCGGTGGTGGTGGTAGCAGACCCTGATATGCTCAGACAAGTGATGGTCAGGGATTTCAGCAGCTTCCCTAACAGAATGGTGAGGACATTCATCAGAGTGTGTAGATGCACAACATGTGCATATTCACACGTCTGTGATATGTTTTAACCAACATTTGCACCTGTGGTTTCCTGTTTATCTGTGCAGACGATTCGCTTTGCCACCAAGCCCATGACCGACTGTCTGCTCATGTTGAGGAATGAACGGTGGAAGAGAGTGCGCAGCATCCTGACTCCATCCTTCAGTGGTGCCAAAATGAAAGAAGTGAGATGATAATATTCAGATTATTAGGGGGAGAGTTGTTACGAACTGAGTGTAAATTATGAGGATTCTTTCCCTGTGTGTTCCAAACAAATGAAATCACAGTTTCATATAGTAAGAAAGGTGATTTGATGTAGCTGTTGAGGAGTGATTCTTTAGTTAACTTTAGTAAACACCAGATCTGTGGACACAGTTCCACAGTTTGGGTGCAGAGAAGGTGAGAGGACGTGAAGGCCCTCTGTGTTGAAGTACAGAGAGCCTCTCATCAGGTTACTTTACTCTGGTTTTATTCTTTAAATGATTCAGTTGTAAATGTTGTGGCCACATAGTCCTCTAGCATGTTTTTGTTTTTTACTTCTTTTCAAATCCAAGCAACTCAACATTTAAATAAATTACCTTTACCCTCTTAACGACAACTCATATGTATGTCTTTCAAAGTGAATCACATGTTCACCTCTTATTCATTTTAAGGGCTTTTTGTAGGTTTCTGGCGCTACATGTGGAACAGTGCATTAGTATTTTTAGGCTGTCTGTGGGCTCACTGTCTGCGACAGCAAGTTTTATCCCTGCTGTCATGAGTTTATTTCCTTCAAGGGGCCTCCACAGCCTCCTGCAGGTTAAACTAACAAAACACTTTTAGAGCTGATGAACTCTGAAACGACAAACAAACAAACCGGACCTGCAAACTCTTCACTCAGAACCAGCATCTTAACACATGATTTTCTAGTCCTCAGATATATGATGGCCTCTGCTTTTATTCAGAACGACTCAGTGCTGTTTCTCTACAGAGTGGTGGAAAACTCTCAGCAGTAGTTTTTATGTTCATTTGGCTTCAGTGTTGTGTGAAACCTCCTCAGTGCTGCACCAGAGTCTTGACTTCTTTCAGCAATTCATCTTACCTGTAGGTGTTTTTATTGATGTATTGATCCAGAAAGCCTTTTTCAGCTGTGTACTTTGTGCTTTCTGTGTTTGTTGAACCAGACGGTCCTTCTGCTTGTTTGTTTTGTGCCTTTGATCAAAGATGATTCACTAAAGCTGTGTCTGCAGAACAGGTTGGCGTCTGTTTCCCACTTTGTAGAAGTTATCAGTTACAGCAGGCGTCTGTTTGTTTGGGTGTAGATGGTTCCACTCATCAACACAGCCTCTGATGCCCTGATGAACAACCTGAATGTCCACGCTGAGTCAGGAGAGGCCTTTGACATCCACAGGTATCCACAGACACAGTGAGTTGGGTGGTGTATGGGAATTACCTCTTTGTCGTTTCTCTCATATTGTTGTTGGTGTTCGTTCCTTTGCAGGTGTTTTGGCTGCTTCACCATGGACGTCATTGCCAGCGTGGCATTTGGAACTCAGGTGGACTCTCAGAACAACCCAGATGACCCGTTTGTCCACCACGCTCAGATGTTCTTCTCCTTTTCCTTCTTCAGACCCATCATGTTGTTTTTCAGTCAGTCAATGTTATTTATTTTTTTGCATTTGAAAGGTTTATGTAGGACATATAGACACATAGAGGGAGATGATGAGGAAAATAAATGTGATTTAAGAAACCTGAACATAACAATAGGGGTGCGTGATATTAGATCATTAACGATTTAAACGTGTAAACGATCTGCCAAAGCCAGGAGATCATGTGGATCATTTAGGTCACATTCTATAAATTGCAGTTCTATGCTGTTGCACTGATGCACCAGACGTATTACGTCATCAACCTGACCGACCAATCGAATTACGGGCAGTGACGCAACTTCTTACCTGCCTCCTTGGTTGCATGTGCAGCGGTAGCCGCATGGAGAGCCACGGCTGAAAGCCAAACAGAGCCGCAGCTTTTAAAAACAAACCAAGAATCAACAGATGACAGTTCATTTGTAGTTCTAAACATGTTTAGGGTGTTTCCTACTCACTGTTTGTCTGTCCCACGACATTGTTCCTCTCTCCTACAGCGTCCATTACAATCACAAGTAAATAACAATTATGCAAATTAGGTGATGACATCATTTAGCGACTTTTAGGACAGCCAATAGCTACTCTCCTTACTGAGGAGTTGGCAACGCTGCACGACAAACTTGTTCAATAAGTTGAAGAGAAAGCGCCCTGAACAGTAAGCTGAGAGCCGAACTGGACCGCCGGCAGCACCGCAGCCAGAGGCAGCAGCTGGACCCAAACAGACCACGTTAACACGGGCATTTGGTAAAGGCGCTCTGTAAGCGGTGGAAAGAGGCAACAGAAGCAGTCAACTTTTATTTATAGCAAAAGATATGGTTCCATTCAAGACAGTAGAAAACGAGGGGTTCAGAATCCTGCCAAAGCAGTCGACCCGCGGTACGAGCTGCTCAGCCCAAAATACTTCTCCAGCGCTGCCGTTCCACGTCTCTGCTCTGAATGCTGAGAAAACACAGAGTTCAGAACGTCCAGTTTTTCACAATAACAAGTGATCTGTGGTCCAGCTGAACTTAGTCTCAAACTTACATGTAAGATCGTGATAAAATCAAAGTCGTGATTTTATAATAAAAAAATCGTGATGTGATGTTTTTGCCATATCACCCACCCCGACATAATATGTGTTTGTGCACAAACAAAGCATGATATGTTATTATTGTGCAGCCATATGCGCTTTGAGAAGTGAGAATGTCAGCTTTGGTTTCTCCAACTAACTCATGTGTTTGTGTGTCCAGTTGCTTTTCCGTTCATCATGGCTCCTCTGGCGAGATTCATCCCCAACAAAAGACGAGACCAGATGAATCAGTTCTTCATCAACATCATTCAGAAGATCATCAAGCAGAGAGAGGAGCAGCCTCCTGAGCAGGTGGTTCTCACAGACTCAGTGTTAAACAGTCAAAGCCTTTTAAATACGTGTCTTTACGTCTCACTGTCATTTCTTTTCTAATTCACTGATTCATCTTCTGTGTGTAGAGGCGTAGAGACTTCCTCCAGCTGATGTTAGATGCTCGAACCAGCAAAGAGATGGTGTCGTTGGAGCACTTTGACACAACAAACCACGCAGATGAGCTGGACCACAGGAACCAGCGGACACAGGCGTCGGCCTCGGATCAGGACAGCGGCCATCCGCACCCACAGGAGTCACCCGTCAGGCGGCCGCAGAAGAAGAAGATGACTGAGGATGAGGTTGTGGGTCAGGCTTTTGTCTTCCTCCTGGCAGGTTATGAAACCAGCAGCAACACGTTGGCCTTCACCTGCTACCTTCTGGCCCTCCACCCTGAGTGTCAACGCAGAGTCCAGGAGGAGGTGGATGATTTCTTCACCAGACATGTGAGTGTGTCGGATTCAGCTCTGACCACATTGTCTTTGCTTCATGGTGTCGGTGACATGAGATGACAGCCGTGGACAGTTCCTGGTTTACATGATGCTGCCTGTTGTTGTAGGACTCACCAGATTACACAAACGTCCAGGAGCTGAAGTATTTGGACATGGTTGTATGTGAAGCATTACGCCTCTACCCACCTGGATTCAGGTAAAGGAAAGACTTTAAACAACACATGTTCACTATGTTTACAGCTGTTAGACGTGTTGGACTCACACTGACCACGACAGTCAGGTGGAGTGAAGAAGGACCAGTGAGCTGAGAGTCATTCAACCTGCAGGACTGATCTCTCCTGTGGCCTTTTGTTCCACCAAGGTTTGCGCGTGAAATCGACCAAGACTGTGTGGTGAATGGTCAGATGCTTCCTAAAGGAGCGACACTGGAGATCCCAGCAGGCTTCCTCCATTCTGACCCAGAGCACTGGCCAGAGCCGGAGAAGTTCATCCCTGAAAGGTCTTCACTTCTCTCTAAGTCTGGACTGTAAAAGGCTGACGCTGGCGTTCTAAATTAGAATAAAATAGTCTATAAATTTCTAATAGCACCACCTGCAGTTAACTTGGTGTGTGCACCAGCCAATCAGAATGTTGGCTTTATAGAAATGACTTTCCAGCTAGATGTTATTCACACCACCTCACAACACAACCATCTAACAGTTGTGTATTAACATTACACCAAAGCACTGAACTGGTGTGATGACATTAACCTTCAGTCCAGTGAAATCACTGTACAGGGCCCCAACATGGATCCATCCATCGTCTCTACACCTTAATCCTCACCAGGGCCACTGCTTTTAATTCTCCTTAACATCCTACTTGTGGTTGGTCCCCAGGTTTACAGCAGAGGCCAAGGCCAGTCGACATCCGTTCGTGTACCTGCCGTTTGGGGCCGGCCCCCGAAACTGTGTGGGAATGAGGCTCGCCCAGCTGGAAATCAAAATGGCTCTGGTGCGTCTGTTCGGCAGGTTCAGCATCGTGGCCTGTTCTGAGACCAAGGTGAGCTGGAGCAGCTGCTCAGGAAAGCACATGAGTGGAAGAGCAACGCAGTATGTCTGCATTTATATACGTTAACCTGCAGTTATCAGTATAATAAACTGAAGAAGTCACTCAGTCTCTACAGTGTGCTGTAAAAAACATATGAAAATGGATTAAGTTCTTTTACACTTTGGTCATTGAATCTAAGGATTAGTGTGGAGGTGGCTGGAAGATGACATCATTTTATTTCTATTTATGTGTATAGGTGCAATATTTCATATATATATTCTGACACTGTTGTTGTTATTCTGTTTATATTTTGCTCTTTTTCCATCGCACTTGTTTTTTTCTTTTATAGATATAGATGTATTTATAGTTATTGTATTTATTAACCAGTCACTGCCTCACAAGCTCCAGTTCTGTGCTCCAGCAGCCAAACAACAACGTTGCCAGATTCACGGTTGTGCTTTTGTGCAATGACAATAAGGAAAGTCTGAGTCCATACCTCATATATTCATGTAGATGTTACACATGTCCTTATGGATTGAAGGATTCAGTTTGCATCTCTCAGCTATCTCCATATTTGTCCTTAACATCATGTTTAACTCGGAGAACTGTTTGCATCTTCCAGGTTCCTCTCGAGTTGAAGTCATCGAGCACTCTGGGGCCTAAAAACGGCATATTTGTGAAAATCACAAAGAGAGACGTAGGACAAGGTGAAGCCAGTTCTCCATCAGATGATTAGAAACTCTTCTTGGAAGGTAGAAAACAAACTCTATGAAAAGTTACAGAGAGCCGCGGGGAGGCTGGAAGTCTATGAGCAAAGAAACCAAACCCAGTGGTGGTAGAAGCAGCATCTTGGGTCACATTACCTCTGGAGACGGAGGAGAGGAGCAGCTGCTGTGTCCTCCACCTGCTCGACAAGCTGCTGTTCCACTAAACACATCCACTGCAAAAATATAAAGGAGCAATGCTTTTAAAAGTTTCACTAAGCTCGCCATATTCTCCTGAAAATGTGAAAGAATGAGTACAAGCACTGGATTTTATTTTTCTGTACATACACTGGACAGCTAGTCGACGGTGAGGAGATGTCTGCTGGTTTAGAGTGGCTTACTCTATCTTTAGTAGTTTATCTGCTTTCAGGTATTCATGATTTCCTGCAGTTAATATAATGAGAATATGAAAAGGCATTAATTGATTTAGTGTGTGTAGTTAAATATGATGATGATGATGATGATGAAGCTGCCTGCAGAGCTGGAGCAGTCACACAGGTCAAGTAGCACAACGCTCGTGATTGAATCTGTTACCTGAACATGTCAGTTTGCACATCCATCCATCTATCCATCCATCCATCATCTCTACACCTTAGTCCTCACCAGGGTCGTAGGGGGCGGAGCCTATCCCAGCTGACTCAGGGTAGGAGTCAGACGGGTTCTCCGGCTTCCTCCCGCAGAGGAAGCTGGAGAACCCGGAGAGAACCTACGCTGCACGGGGAGAACATGGAGACTCCCAGTTTTTCACATTGTGCCACCAAATGGCAGCTCTTCTGTTACGTTGTTAGTGAGGCAGTTGTTCTCACTCCTGCTGCTTCTTCGTATTTGTTCGCATCCCAGCAGCATCACTGCATTCATTCAGTTGGTATCGTTGGTATCTCACTGGAGTTTGATGCTCCAACATCCATCCATCCATCATCTCTACACCTTAGTCCTCATTAGGGTCATGGGGGGCTGGAGTCTATCCCAGCTGACTCAGGGTGAAGGCAGGGATGCTCCAGGATGACCGTTACATTTACTAAATAGGAACTGTCATGTCAGCTTGTTACCGTGTGTCTGAGTGATTCAGAGTGACGTAGTTTGACGTGAGAATGGTGCATTATTTGGCAAGAGGATGAATCCAGTCACTTGTTTTAGGTGTTACTGATGATATTTAATATACTGCAGACTCTATGTGGTCATTGTTCTGTATCAGCCAATCTTCTCCACTGAAAGCTGTTGTTTTAGAGTCTAGCAGGTGGTTTTGTAAAAGGAAAGAAAATGCTTGCTGCTGTTTTTATTCCTGACGAACACTGACAGTGTTTGTTGGATGTTACAGATTAGGAAACATGTCCTAACCACATTCCTCACCCGCATTTACTAACTCTACATGTAAGGAGCAGGAATACGAGCCTTTCATGACCTCTGTGCTCAGGTCATTCATTATTCTTAGAGGAGAACAGCTGCACCTGATTGAACATCACAACGAATCACATAGGAATCAGTCAGAGTTCAGACTGTGGCCGCAGTCATCTGAGATGGTTGAAGGAATTTTAAACTTGAATGTGTTTAATAGGAGTGATTTACTGATTATTATTTCAGATGTTTCTGTGAAACATTTTAGACTGGGACTGTCGTAATGATTTAAAACTGGTCAGATGCTGCTTGTAAATTTAAATAAAATAAAAACTTGGTGTGTTGAATGCACTGTAACAAATAAAGAGATTCCAATGGACTGCTTTGACGTTTTTGCCATGTGTTTATCTCATAACTACCAGTGAACACCACATCACTTGATGCCCTCACTGATGGTAAGAAGTGATAAAGATAAAGATAAAGATAAAGATAAAGATAAAGATCGACTTTATTGATCCCACAGTGGGGAAAGTTCACCTTTCACCGAAAGCAGCACACAATCGTCAGACTTTGGTAGATTAACGCTGTACAATGGCAGTGATGTATTTATAAGTTGAGGTGTGGTCACAGAGTCCTTCAGCCTCATGCTGTGTTTACTTAGTTTGAGAGGGACAGGTTTGGTTATCAGCTGATCTGAGGCGGAGTTACAGGATTCATGTTAAATGAACAGATCACAGAAGGATGTTTAGCATTTCTAAAAACTGTCCTGGTGTGATTAAAATTACTGCAGACTGTGTAGAAACTCTTATATCCGTGGGGGGAACATGAATTAAATAAATAAAAAATACATCCGTTTGTTTTTGTAAGTTCCGGTCTGTCTTGACCGTCGACTTTTAGCTCCGCCCCCCGCTGCTGCCGCCGCGGGCTCTCCGGGTGAGGGTTCGTGAGTCCACCTCCAATGTTTACAGAGCGAGGGTCGTGTCAGGTGAGTGAAGCTCCGTGTCTACCTGGTCTGAGTCGTGGACTGTAATGCAGCAGAGCAAACTTTATTCCAGGCAGATTTAGGAATGAAGCGGCTTTTATTTGCAAATGTTAAACGAGGATTTTAACAAATAAGACAATCTGCTCATCAGCTGGTTCGTAGATTTATATTCATGAGCTGGTTAGCCTCACATGACCTGCGACTTCCGGGTTTGCATGGGGGCATTTCTGCAGCAAAACTATGTGTCCATGCGTATGGAGAGCTGTGTGTCTGCATCTCAGTCTGTCCGAAGTGACATCTGTCAATGTGGAAAAGAAGTTGTCAGTGCGAACCGGAAGTTGTCTGTAATTAGGTAATCAAATGTGTAAAAACATCTGCTCATCTGTCTTAAAATGTGTACATGTAGTAAGAGCTGTCAATGCGCACAGAGGTATTAGAAGTTGAAAAATCTACGTATTCTCATGCAAATGCTGAAAACAGACAAACCACCAGTCAGGAGTCGAGCGGCTTCACCATTGGCTGTCTTTGAACACGTGGCTTTTGCTGCACTTCTGTTGTGAGAGCATCTGAAACTTGGAGCATCTGAACATCAGGGTTTCTGTGCCCTGAGCTCAGGTTCACAGGATCGTCCCCTGTGGCTGCTGCCGCTCTGCTGCTCTGTGCCTCAGTAGCCACCAGGCGGCGCTGTGCATCAGAGGCTTTGAGTGAACGCGACACAAGAATCCCGATAGGTGTATGTGAACAAGCAAACTGTTTAATGCTAGTGCTGCTTCATGACAGTTTGTGCTCAGCGACCCATAAACTCAGCAGACGTAACTCGTTCACTTTTACCTGTAATGTTATATTTTTAGGAGGCTCACCAAGTGCCTCAATAATTATACAAACTGCAAAAAACACCAACATGAACTCAGTGTGTGGTCGGGACTCCATCGTTCTCTGCACCCTGCCTCACAAGGTCACTCAAATACTACTAGTAGTAATAATACTAATAATAAACTTTATTTCTATAGCACTTTTCAGAACAGGGTTACACAGTGCTTTATAGATTCAAAGAGAAGTGTACGGAAAACAGAAAACAAGGACATTAAGAGAAGTAAAAAGCAAATAAAAAAGAAGAAGAAATGGTGAAGGTGAAACACATAAAGCATGAAAGAGGATAAAACAATATACAAATATATAAGAAGAATAAAAACCCAGTAAATGAAGACAGTTAAGAGACAATAAAGGAATAAAACAGTTAGAAGATAAAATGTCCTGTCCGTGATGCTGCCATCAAACGGAGTAAAAGTCCTCTCATAAAACAACTCCTGTAAAAGCACATCTGTAAAAATGTGTTTTCAAAAGAGTTTTAAAGGAGGACAAAGTGCTTGTAGATCTGATCTCAGGGAGGCTGGTCCAGAGGGTGGGGTTCTGACAGAAAAGGCCCGGTCACCTTTGGTCCTCCACTGTGGGACGGTGAGCAGAACCTCGGCTGTGGGACGGGGAGCAGAACCTCGGCTGTGGGGCGGTGAGCAGAACCTCGGCTGTGGGACGGTGAGCAGAACCTCGGCTGTGGGACGAGGAGCAGAACCTCGGCTGTGGGACGGGGAGCAGAACCTCGGCTGAGGACCACAGGCTACGACCGGGCACATATAGGGTGAGGAGATCAGAAATGTACTGAGGTTCCAGTCCAGAGCGTACTTTATAGGTTAACAATAAAATCTTAGAATCTGTTCTAAAATGAATTGGAAGCCGATGAAGGGAAGCTGAAACAGGAGTCATGTGATGTCTCTTGTTGGATCTGGTGAGGAGTCGGGCTGCTGCGTTTTGGACCAGCTGTAGTTTGTGAAGACTCTGCTGGTTGAGAACAGTGTTCAGAGAGTTACAGTCGTCTAAACGAGATGAGATAAAAGCATGAATAACAATTTCTAAATGATGTCTGAATAAAACTGACCTCGCCTCAGAGAGTCTCCTGAGCTGCATAAAACAAGACTGAGCTGACCTGCTGGTTCAGGTTCTGGTTTCCATCAAAGATCACCCCAATACGTTTACATTGTGCAGCTATATTACAGGATAATGAACCTAAGTGTGCTGCTGCTGTGGCTGAACCAGGACCAGTAATCATTACTTCGGTTTTGTCTTTTAAGGTCCTGGATGGAGCTGTTCAGAGACTGTAACTGATTAAAATCATTGGGCTTAAAAGACAGGAACAGTTGTGTATCATCCGCATACGAGTGAAAACTCAGGTTGTGATTGCGGGTGACTCTGCGAAAGCCTCCGATGCACAGCGCTGCCTGGTGGCTACTGAGGCACAGAGCAGCAGAGCGGCAGCAGCCACAGTGGACGATCCTGTGAGCCTGAGCTCAGGGCACAGAAACCCTGATGTTCAGATGCTCCAAGTTTCAGATTCTCTCACAGCAGAAGTGCAGCAAAATCATGTGTTCAAAGACAGCCAATGGTGAAGCCGCTCGACTCCTAACTGGTGGTTTGTCTGTTTTCAGTATTTGTATTCGAATACGTAGATTTTTCAGCTTCTCATACCTCTGTACTCATTGACAACTCTTTGTATGTGTTGACAAATAGTTTTACTACAATAATGCCCCCATAGGTTTGCTGTCAGTTACAGTCATCCAAATTTAACCAAATTTATTGGTATTAAAGAAAAGGCGAAAATCACAAAAGTCACTCAAATAACTAGAATCTGAAAACAGTAATAATAAATAAAAATTTGCTAAATTGTAATTCAGTGAAATCAGACATTGCCTTTGAATTGTGGTTGAAAAGAATAATAATAAAAAAAAACTGTCCCGGACCAATCAGAGCCCTTTGCTGATGAGCAGTGGGTCAGAACACCTGTCAACAGGTGCAGAAGTCTATTATTTCTGCTGAACCACAATTCAAAAGCAACGTCATGATTTACATTAAATTTTTATTTATTATTACTTTTGTCAATTTCAGCTTATTTCACTGACAGCTGTTGTTTTCCTTCTTTAACGGGAGGCTGTGAACACATCTGAGGACAGCTGTAGGTGTATGTAGTTAGCTTCAGCAGTACGTACACATAATTTATTTTTGACATTTTCTAAAGGGGACAGACGTGCCCTCTTTCTGTTAAAAATGCAAGAAAAATGTGAAAAATAACTGCCAAGTTGTCTTAAAACAAACAAACAAAAACCCTACCAGCTAGTCTGTAGGAAAAAACAACCTGAGAGCATAAAGCAGAGGAACATACTGCCATCTCACTGGTTTCCTTCTTCACATGACTGAGAGCCACAAGACAGTATTTGAAGTCAGGCTTTGGTTTAGCTCAGAATGTTGTAGTTAAGATGATAGCAAAGTCTGCATGAACATTTAATAACTGATTCAGCTGGTGTTCATACTTCAGGTTGGGACTTACTGAAGGTTTAGATTGTGGGACATTATGTACATGCACATGGCTGCTCCTACAGGTCACTGCCCAAGATGAGATAAGATAAGATCAGATCAGATCAGATCAGATAATATTTTATTGGTCCTGAGCATCTGTCTGCATGACATCCAGGAGAAGTGGAGATGAATCAGCCTAAACTCTCTTAAATCAAAGTTAAATGAATAAATATGAATAAAATTACTCTTCTGTGTTTGTTGTTTCTCTCCAGAAGTCTTCACCTCATGCTGATGCTGGAGAACTGAGAGGTGTTCTTCCATCATGGAGGCTGTAGTCGACTTCCTGAATGCGTTCATCGGCGAGGCCAGTGGATTTTCTGTGACGCTCAGCCTCTTCCTCGTCTTTCTGGGTCTCCTCTACTGGTGAGTAAATGCCAGCAGCTCAGTTTATTATGTTGTACATAAAACATGATAAAGCTAATTATATAATAGCTTGTGATGCTGGAGCTGCTGTCGAAAAAGGCATTTATATAATCTACCAGACACATTCTGTAGAGATGGCAGGTAAATAACTGTAAAGATAAAGATAAACTTTATTGATCCCACAGTGGGGAAAGTTCACCGTTACAACAGCTCCAAAAAAAAAAAGTAAGTGTGCAGTCAGTGCAAGAATCATTTGGGAACACCCAGTGCAAAAAAATGCAAGTGAAAAAAAACATTATGTACAGAAGATTTTTTTTTTTAAAGAAAACTATATACACAGAGGTGGTAGTGGTGGTTATTGCACATAGTGGGTTTATTGGTGGAAAAAAGTGCAGCGTCGTAAAGTCTGACGGATGTTGGGACGAAGGACCTGCGGAAACCTTCTTACACTTTGGGTGTCGCAGTCTGTCGCTGAACGCGCTGCTTAAGGAGTTCACAGTCTGATGCAGAGGCTGGGAGGTGTTTCCTCTGATGGCAGACAGTCTCTCCCACCACCTCCATGGAGTCCACAGACCGAGCCGGCTCTTTTTATCAGTCTGTTGAGTCGGCTCTTATCACACTCTACTACTGTAACAGTGAATCTTAGTGAATGTTTGTATTTGTTCCTGTATTGGGTTTCATTCTTTTCAGTCATCACCACATTTGAACACCTTTGCCTCCAGGTATTCAGTCTACCCATTTTCTGTCCTCTCTCGATGTGGCATCAAACATCCAAAGCCAGTTCCTTTCTTAGGCAACATATTCCTGTTTCGCCAGGTGAGATACCTGTTTACAGAGAACCATCTGAATAATCTCCAACATCTGCTTGTGTCCAGTTTGGAATAATGTTCAGACTGAGCTCAGGTTGTTTTTGACATTTCTTTCAGGGATTTTTCAGCCCATTGTCTGATCTTATAAAGACACATGGCAGGATATGCGGGTAAGTCAACAATACTTCCTTCACCAGCATCTGACTGATGATAATCTGAACTTTTGCTGATTTTAATTTGCCCAGAGTGTGAAATGAGATGAATACTGGTCAGTAATTAGGTTGCTGTTTAATGTGACTCCACACATATGGCATTTATTGTATATTTCAGGTATTATTTGGGCCGCACACCGGTGGTGCTGGTCGCAGACCCTGATATGCTCAGACAAGTGATGGTCAAGGATTTCAGCAGCTTCCCCAACAGAAGGGTGAGGACATTCATCAGAGCGTGTAGATGCACAACATGTGCATATTCATGATTCCAACACAAGCCTCAGAGATTATAATAAGACGCTTTGGTCTGTGTTTTCTCTGTTTGTGTGTGCAGACAATTCCCTTTGCCCCCAAGCCCATGTCTGACACTCTGCTCCTGTTAAAGAACGACCGGTGGAAGAGAGTCCGGAGCATCGTGAGCCCATCCTTCAGTGGTGCCAGAATGAAAGAAGTGAGATAGCAATGTTCAGATTGTTAGGGGGGGAGCTGGTACTAACTGTGAAATATTGGACCAGATTGAGTTTCTGTCATATTTGAATGTAGACTGTGGATAAAAGAAATGCAATCACAGCTTCTTACAGTAGGAGAGGTAACGTGATATAGCTGTTGAGGAGGGATTCTTTTGAATTCAGGGTGACGTGTGCTGGTCTTGTGTTGTGCCCTGGTCTACGGCAGGGGTGTCGAACCGCGGTCCTCGAGGGCCGCAATCCTGCATGTTTTAGACGTGTCCCTCTTCCAACACACCTGATTCACATGATCAACTCATCATCAAGCTCTGCAGAAGCCCGATAACGATCCTGATCATTTGAATCAGGTGTGTTGGAAGAAGGAAACATCTAAAACTTGCAGGAGTGCGGCCCTCGAGGACCGGATTTCGACACCCCTGGTCTACAGGAACCTTTGGCAGAACCTGAGTTTTTGCTCCACCAGACTTCCCCCTCCAAGAAAAGGCCAAGTGTCAAAAACCAGCAGCATCTTTTATTTTATGAGTACAGAGGGAGACATGAGCCAACA
>NW_007578507.1:14115-15375 GCF_000690725.1 Stegastes partitus | reverse complement strand
TGTTCCTGTGGTGGCAAAGCTGGACAGGTGAGGAGGCTGAGTGCAGCTGGTGGGCTGTTCAAACCGCTGAAGGACCCGCCCCCTGACCAATCGTGTGGCAGGAATCAGGCGAGGCAGCCAATCCGCGGTCACCACCTTCTCCTAATCCACTCATTCAGAAACCAGGAACACACACACACACACACACATACACACACACTGAGGAGAGACAGCAAGCAGCACAACACAAACACACATCGACTATAAAGGACCCACAGGGTGGTAACACAGAGCCTCTCTGTTGAACCACAGCAACCATTCATAGAGGGTTTCTCATCAATTGTAATGGTCACATAATGAGAAATAAAGGACCTTTACCATCTTAAATGACAACTCGTACACACGTCTTCACATGTTCACCTCTGATTTATTTCCAGGGTTTCATGTGTGGAAGGGCCATGGATGTTTTTAGGCTGTCTTTTAGAGCTCATCATCTGTGACGGCTGATTTTATCCCTCCTGTCATTCATTTATTTCCTCCAAGACAGCAAAACACATTAGAGGAGCCTTTACAATGTCTGGCAGGTTAAACTGGGCGAACAAAACACTTTCAGATGAACTGCTCATGATAAATGGACTGAAAACACCTGCTAGCTGAGCAGCTTCAAGGCTACAGATAGGACTTATTCAAAACCAGCATCTGAATATTATTTGTCCTGTCCTCTGATACATGATGGCCTCTGCTGTGTGGTGGAAAACTCTCAGCAATAGTTTTTATGCTCATTTGGCTGCTGTGTTGTGTGAAACCTCCTCAGTGCTGTACTGAAGTCTCTTAAGTCTTCCAGCGGTTTCCTCTTACCTGTAGTTGTATTTACTGATGTATGGCTTTTCAGCGGAGTCCTAACTGCTCCAAACCAGCACACATCTCTCAAGTCATAACAAGCTTTACCTGCAGCCAGGAGCCACATGTGCAGCACAGAGTCTGAACGAGTGACTGACTAAAGCAGGAAGCGTTGGTTCTTACATACAGACAGTGAAGAGAAAACAGGAGATGAATGGGTGAGAATAGGCACAGCTCTCGTGGTGTTTAGAGGACCTGCTAACAACAGCTTGTCCTGATCTCACACTCACAAGGTTCAGGAGAGGAGATGGACATTTCCAGCATTAACTCAGAGACCTTTCACCAACATCACTGGATCAGAACGTAGAATTATTCCAACAATGACCCTGGAGCTGTGTACTCTGTGCTTTCTGTGTTTGTTGAACCAGACGGTCCTTCTAC
>NW_007578507.1:10098-12395 GCF_000690725.1 Stegastes partitus | reverse complement strand
CACTGGCCAGAGCCGGAGAAGTTCATCCCTGAAAGGTCTTCACTTCTCTCTAAGTCTGGACTGTAAAAGGCTGACGTTGGCATAATAATGTCAAATGAAGGAGTTTACAATCAAAAGATAACACCACCTATGATCTACTGTTTAGAGCCACGGTACAGTTTAGGCACCTGGTTCTCACTAGATTCATGAGATCTGTTTAAAGGGTGTTTGAAGCTGTATGCAGCCAGTATTTTATACTGAGGATGTGAGCTTTTTTTCCCCACTGCTTTTAATTCTCCCTAACATCCTACTTGTGGTTGGTCCCCAGGTTTACAGCAGAGGCCAAGGCCAGTCGACATCCGTTCGTATACCTGCCGTTTGGGGCCGGCCCCCGAACCTGTGTGGGAATGAGGCTCGCCCAGCTGGAAATCAGAATGGCTCTGGTGCGTCTGTTCGGCAGGTTCAGCATCGTGGCCTGCTCTGAGACCAAGGTGAGCTGGAGCAGCTGCTCAGGAAACTAGAGCAATATTCACTGGAAGTCAGACCTACCATAACTAGATGAGCTGAACAGCAATCCAGTGTGTGGTGGATAGTAACTCTAACACCAGTGGAGTTTATTGGACATCTGAGGTTGCTATATTTTAGAAAAATGTCCTTATGGATTGAAGGATTCAGTTTGCATCTCTCAGCTATCTCCACATTTGTCCTGAACATCATATCTAACTTTGGTCACTGTTTGCATCTTCCAGGTTCCTCTTGAGTTGCAGTCATTCAGGACTCTGGGACCTAAAAACGGCGTATTTGTAAAAATCACAAAAAGAGACGTAGGACAGGGTGAAGCCAGTTCTCCATCCGATGGTTAGAAACTCACCATTCATCTTCTTGTCCTTGTTTCTGGCTTTTTCTCTTGATTTCTTTGCACAGCTCAATTACCAAGGCCATCTAGTGAACTGGATGATAATGTTGCTGCACTAATGATTGATGACTGGTCCCAATGAGGGCTGCANGTTATCAGTTACAGCAGGCGTCTGTTTGTTTGGGTGTAGATGGTTCCACTCATCAACACAGCCTCTGATGCCCTGATGAACAACCTGAATGTCCACGCTGAGTCAGGAGAGGCCTTTGACATCCACAGGTATCCACAGACACAGTGAGTTGGGTGGTGTATGGGAATTACCTCTTTGTCGTTTCTCTCATATTTTTGTTGGTGTTCGTTCCTTTGCAGGTGTCTCGGCTGCTTCACCATGGACGTCATTGCCAGCGTGGCATTTGCAACTCAGGTGGACTCTCAGAACAAACCAGATGACCCGTTTGTCCACCACGCCAAAATGTTCTTCTCCCTGTCTTTCCTCAGACCCATCATATTGTTCTTCAGTCAGTCATTATTATTACTTGTATTTGAGAAGTTTATGTAAAAGAATTTCTAGAAGCTGACAATGAGGCAAATAAATCAGACGTTACTGAAACTTTAGGGGAGAGCATGTCGCAGTCGTAGCTTAGCTCCCCAATTAGTTCCTGATTGGACTGTAAACTTTAAAGAAACTAAGCATAGAAACATCTTCTGTTTTTACAAAACATAGAAGTGCCTACATGTTATTACTGTGCAGGCAGAGCCCTTTATTCAGCTTTGGTTTCTCCGACTAACTCGTGTGTTTATGTGTCCAGTTGCTTTTCCGTTCATCGCGGCTCCTCTGGCGAGATTCATCCCCAACAAAAAACAAGACCAGATGAATCAGTTCTTCATCAACATCATTCAGAAGATCATCAAGCAGAGAGAGGAGCAGCCTCCTGAGCAGGTGGACCTCACAGACTTCTGGCTGTCTTTAGGCTTTAGAAGAGCTCTCACTGTCATGTCTGTCCTTGACCATTTGGAACACGTGTTTCCTTCATCGATAGATTTTCTGACATTTTGTTCGGTAAATTAGTTTAACTTTCATCTTCTGTGTGTAGAGGCGTAGAGACTTCCTCCAGCTCATCTTAGATGCTCGAACCAGCGATGAGATGGTGTCGTTGGAGCACTTTGACACAGCAAACCATGCAGATGAGCTGGACCACAGGAACCAGCGGACACAGGCGTCGGCCTCGGATCAGGACAGCGGCCATCCACACCCACAGGAGTCACCCGTCAGGCGGCCGCAGAAGAAGAAGATGACTGAGGATGAGGTTGTGGGTCAGGCTTTTGTCTTCCTCCTGGCAGGTTATGAAACCAGCAGCAACACGTTGGCCTTCACCTGCTACCTTCTGGCCCTCCACCCTGAGTGTCAACGCAGAGTCCAGGAGGAGGTGGATGATTTCTTCACCAGACATGTGAGTGCGTC
>NW_007578507.1:0-8538 GCF_000690725.1 Stegastes partitus | reverse complement strand
CTGTCTCTAAGTGTAGCCCTGTGATAGACTGGTTACCTGTCCAGGTGAACCTGCCTTCACCCTGAGTCAGCTGGGATAGGCTCCGCCCCCCATGACCCTAGTGAGGATTAAGTGGTGTATAGATAATGGATGGATGGTCCCAATGAGCTCCACCTGCCTGACCAGGTGCTCTGTTGGGTTCAGGTCCCTCTGAAGTCCCTGCTGATGGTTCATCAGTTATTGTGATGACAGAAGTGCTGATGCCTTCACTCATTTATACTGACACTCATTTTCAGGCAGTAGTTTTTAAAACACTCATAAAAGCTGATTCAGGAACACTTTTTTAACTGTTCGCTGTTATTATTAAAAAAAAAGAACAGTTTTTATTGTTGTGGCATTTGGATATTTTTATTTCATGAAGGAGCGAGCCACTCATCAGAACTGTTGGCGATATCTAAACTCAACAACAAAACAACTTTCCCTTCAGTGCTCCTTTAGAGGCGTCGCCATGGCGACAACACCAACAACCGGGCCAAAAGAGAACCAGTCCAGCCTCAGGCGAGGAAGCGGACGTCTCTCTCTCAAAGTTAAAGCACAACAAAGATGATTTTCATTGCATCAACAATATGTGAAGCACATGCAAAACAAAGCATCCAGAACCCAACGGAGTAAAAGCTAATGAGGGTTCTGATTGTTTTTAGTGGCTCTAGAACCAAACCTGCCTTCATTCCCCCGTTAGCGCCACAGCCACCGTTTATCCAATCAACCACCACACAGACTTCCATCTACAGTGAGTTGACATGAAAACGGCGCGTCGCTGGGCAGGAGGATCAGTCCAATCACTGGGCTTCATTGTTACTGATGATGTACTGAAGACTTTATTCTGTTTTAGGGTTTAACGGACAGTTTGGTAAAAGGAAATCCTTGCTGTTGTTTTAATGCTTATGATGCCTGACAATGTTTATTATAGATCACAGAACAGGAAACGTCTCCTACCTACAGAACATCACTACACCTGGTGAAATCATTCATTACTCTTAAAGGAGAACAGCTGCACCTTATTTAAACGTCATCATTAATCATGGAGGAAAGTTAATCTGTCCGAGCTTTGATTTGCCTGGGAGTGATCTGAGAAGGAATTTTAAACTTAAATATGTTCAATAAGTGATTTACTGCTGATTAATTCAAATGTACTTGAATTGTGTTCATTTAAAACTGATCAAAGAACAGCTGGTGAATAAATGCATGGAGTGAATAAAGAGGTCTGCTTTGACATTTTGCAGTGTGTTTATTTCGTAACAGCCAGTCAACACCAAATCATTTGCTGCCCTCTGTTTGCCTGATTTAGATTTCCATTAGTGACCCTTGCCAGACATTGTTGTCAAGAAAAAAAAAAGCATAAGTGTAAAAGTGCCGGCGCAGACATCTGTCCAGGAAAAGCTTCGTTTCTGTCTATACCGTGTAATGCAAAGGTGAGTATTTTCTCACAATCCCAGCGAAGTATTTCCACCCTCATCCTAACATTTCAGGTGGAAATATTTAATAAAATCAGAGGTTTAATGGAGTCCTACCTGAACACGCTGCAGCATTAAACAGTGATTAGTGAGAGATCACAGTGGAAACTCTGCTGCATTCATTTACAGGCACTTTAATAAGTTCTGTTAAACCGTGTGATTTCCAGAAAGGTTTAGAATAAAAGGTTTTCATTGTATGTTCACTTTTGTGTTTACTTTTAAAATGTGACTTCCACCACCGCAAACCTCTACCAACTAAACTAAACTATGCGCTACAACCAGTTTAACTACTTCTTCAGAAAAGCAAAATGCAGCATTATGGTCTATGAGTAGTGGATGAGATACTCCGGATAGATCTGCTGCTTTTCAAAGATGACGTATATGCTGGGGTTGCTCTCGGAGTCGACGCAGCTGTCGTAGAAAGCCCTGCTGCCTTGCTTCGGCGGCGGCCGGACGTAGCTGCTGCTGCCCTTGGTGTACTCCCCCACCAGGACCAGAGCGACAAACATGATCTTACCCGGGGTTCCTCGGACCCTGGCGTATCTGTCTGAGTAGGACGCGTCTCTGGCAAAGTAGCTCCCTAGAAAATAATCAAATGTTTAAAGAAAGTCAGAGTTTTTTTTTTAAATCCTAAAATCCTTCACAGCTCCACACTGAACCACAGCACAACACAGGAGGAAGACATCGATCAGTGCTACATGTTGAATGTTGTGTATTTGTCACATTACTAGAAGGGACGAGGCGGCCGCTGGGCTGTACCTTTGCCGTAGGCGGTGCCGTGGACACCACATATCCTCCAGTCAAAGTTCTGGTCACAGATGGCGCTGCTCAGGGACTCGTCTGTCCCGTGGAACAAGTACTTCTCATTGACCGGCTTCCCTCCGTTCCTCTCCTTCATCTGATCTCTCTGCCTGAACACACAACATATCAACATTCATGTGAGGATGCAGTTCAGATGGCATCTTGGAGAGCATGACTGTATGCACTGTATGCATTTTAGTAGCTTTGTGTTGTCCTCTCTGTCCTCTGTCTGTCAGTACCTCAGTACTTCTGGCTCTGGAGTTGCACAGGCCTGATATATGCATCCATCAAACTGTCCAGGTTTATGTCCTCTGCTACCACCTTTCTCTCCTTTACCCTCTCCTCTGCCGGTTGAGGCAGACGGCTGCCCTCCCTGAGCCTGGCTCTGCTGGAGGTTTCTTTCTGTTGCCTCTCATATGGAATATTTTCATTCATTGGGTTTTTCCGTGAACATTTCTGTAGGGTCCAAACCTTAATTTTAAATGTGTCAGTTAATTTAGTTAAACTTTATAATATTATATGGTCTTAATGTTTAAATTAGTCAGGTAGATCTGTATTTTCTGTAATACACATTCATATCTAAACTTGACTGGTTAAATTTGTACCACTGATGTCATTTCTCTACTCGTTAGCTCAGCGGCTGTCCTTTTTTAATAACAAATAATGGTGACTGTACTCGACTCTTCTGTTTGCAGCTGCTGAGCTTTGCATGGAATCAGGAAAATGGAAAACGTGGATTGTCAGCTGGCGGAGACTCCAGCAAGTCGCCTCCAAAAAGCAAACAATGCAAAACCTTTTTCACGTCTGCATGCAGCCGGTCTCGCTGTTTCTCCATATTTCCAGTGATTCTGTTGAGCTGAAGTAACCAATGCTGGCAGTAGTTTCATACTTAACCACAATGGTGTCAATTTGCTCTAAACTTTCAAACCATTACATTTAATAGAACCAAAAGGAAAAACCCAAACATTGCTGGTGGTTTACCATTGAAAGACTTTCCACAGAGAGGTGTTCTGGATCCTCTGCATGCTGGTGATTCGAGCCTGAGGCATGGTGCGCTTAAACAGCATCTCAATCATGTTGTACTCCTTTGCAGACTTGGAGAGCGATATGAGCTGAAAGATGTTCATAAAGTGCAGATAAACAAGTTAAGTTTTTAAATAAGGAACAAAAGACACAAAAAACAGAAATATCAAATACAATCATGTTTAATCTGTAGAGATACCTTGAATCCAAACTCAGGAAGGGCGTTCTTGTCCCAGTGGGGCGGGATGTTTTCAGCCGTGGACGAGCTGTGAGATGATGCACTACTGAGAGGACAGAAGAAGGCATCGTCTTGGTGACATGCTCATAAACAGCAGTGTTAAAACTGTCAGGACTCCACGTCTCTAAGTGGAAAATCAAAATACCCCTTCAGCGCCACCTCCACGTCCTGACCGGACACGAAGCGAGGCCTCCTCCTGACCTCTCTCTTGGTTTTGTATTTCACATTCTCCTGATACATCTGCTGGGTTCCCGCTGCGTCTCTGAAGTGGAGAACGTACTGCTGCTGGCCCACCTTAAAGGGAATCTCTGTGTCTCTGTCTGCCAGGTACACGTTCTCCAGGGTCTGGGACGTGACTGTTGAATCAGCATCACCCTGAACACAACACCAACCGGATCGACTGCTTTAAAAACAGTGACGATGTCAGCATCGCCCTGGCTGTTCATCCAGCCGTCACTGAACAGACGTACCGCTGTGTTACGTTGGACTCACCTGTCCGAACTCCTGCCACGTCCCGCCGTCGTCCTTCCAGTACCAAACCCACTGCGTTGTCAGGATGAAGTGAGGCGGCTTTGAGACGGAGGAGGCCGTGGTCAGGCGGCGGACTGGAGACCGGCCATACGTCATTTTCGTGAAATCGACCGACTGCACGCTGGGCGGCGCGGAGCTGAGAGGAAAGTAAATCCCGTCAAGGTGAGAGAACATTTCTATAGACTTGAACTAATGTCAATAATAGAGTTAAATGTGTTTTTTTGCTGTAGAATACATTAGTGGAACAGAACCAAGTGCTTTTACTGAAGCCCTGGATTTAAGCACAGGTCTGAGCTACGTGTCCTTGAGGATTTTCTGCTACTTCATGCTCACACTCCACTGAACTTCTGCTCCACTGAACTATTTAACAGCTTCAGTTTCTCTTAAGATGAAGATTTTACATTATAGATCCATTTTTTAAAGACTATACATTGTTGTGGTTTTTAACCTTTTTGGTTTCTGATGTTCTGAAGCAGTGTTCGGTCAGGTCACATTTCACCTCCTGAACTCCTCCCATGGTTTCAGTTCAACATGTTTAAATGATCCGACATCTCACCAAATTAAAAAAAAAACATACTTTACTCTTCTTTCCGCTCCCATTTAATCAGATTTACACTCGTGCTTCAGGATTGTGAATCTAATGACATCATATAAAACAACAAACCAGTCAGAAGGACCAAACCAGTAACTTTAATACTTCACCTACAGTTTGCTGATGATACTCATGTACTTTTACCTAAACTGGATTTTTACTGATACTGGAGTGTTTTATTTACAGTAAGACTCTAAATATTCCTCCATCACTGTATCCCAGAGACTTGTATGTGCACCTGTGCGTTCTGTTTCTTCACGTACCTTATGGAAGACAGCAATTTGAAAATCCCAGAGGTGGCCGCTGGTTGATCCGTGCAGCTGGTGTCATGTGCCGGGTCGCAGTAGGCCTTCTCAATGTCCTCCATGTTGACCAGATCCTTCCAGGGCGCTCCATCGCTGTCTAGAATCTGCCATCTGTAAGGCAGGTGCCAGTGGACACGAACACACCTGTCTGAGAAAAACACACAAACACATAAAGCAGTGCACGTGTTGTACTGTAGAGGAGTTACTGAAGCGTACACGTGGCTGCTCAGTTCTATCAGTAATACCTTTGAAGCTGCAGTGTCTGCGAATGAAGAAGAGGCAGATTTCATCTCTGTCGGCGTCACTCGGGGCTTTGGATGGACAGGCAGCACTGGTGGGAGATCCAGCGCTGCTTTGGGAGGGCTGTCGAGTGGGGATTCTCACCTCTGGCCGCACTGCAGAGCATTTAATCAATACTTCTCTGATTGGATGACCAAAACTTCAGCAAGCAATGTTTTAATCAAAGCAACCGTTTACCGGAGACAACAGCGGCCGGTCTCGCCTGTAGACCCATGATGATGAACTTATTTCTGTAGATCTTGAAGAGGTTTTCGATGTTCTCCTTGCTTAATCCCTGGACGAGCTTCATTCCCTGTGCGTCCAGATTATGGGTTCTTTTACACGAAGAGCCAAACTTACAGTCGCCCTGTAGGTAGTGCTGGCAGACGTGGAGCTTGGTGCAGGAGGTGGCGAATCTGCAGGAGCCGTGCAAACCGTTGCCCTTGTTGTAATGTGGGCATACCTGGAGGGGATCATTGGAGGTGGTGAGACTTATGTGAGTTCTTAATCCAGACCTCTACCTCCCAGAACAGAAGCCTACCTCTGGAAGCAGATAAGGATCATTCTGCAGTAGCAGCTGAAACAGCTGCTTCTCCGTCAAGTCGTGGAGACCGTATCTCTTCAAAAGCTCCTGATTGTATGGAATGGCCAGACTGTGGGGATTTTTACACCTGAGTCTGAAAATGACAGCATGCAGTCAGGTAAAGGTTTTAGTTTTACTGAATTAACCCGTTAGAATGATGCCGTTTCTGTCCATGTACAGGCTTCTGGACACGATTACAACGGATCACTCTGGTGGCTGAGAAGAAAACCCACAGTCACATTTTGTAACCGTGACAGTTCAGGGCTGCTGTCGGTTCGTTTATGATCTGATGCGTGTTCTTACTTTGGCTAAATGTCACTCTGCTGCCGGTGGAGTTTTATCAGCTGACCTACATCAGCTTCATTTGCAGCAGGACTCAGTAATGCTGCTGTTTATTGGCAGCACAGGACACACAGGAAGTTCTCCAGGAAAGCGATTATCGAGGTCATTTAACAGGATGCATCCAGTCACAAACCACGATAACAACATGTAGAAAAATTCATCGTTTTCACAGAAGCTCAGAATAGACGGTAAAATCCACAAGCTTTTGATTCTGTACACATTCTGTTTTTTATAGTTTATACAGTTTTCATGACGCTCCTGGTGGTTGTTTTATTCTAATTACCTCTAGAGGTGAATTCTTTTAACAGATATCGTAATGTGAGTCACAGTTTTAGTGGAAACTGCACTTTTTTCTTTTTCTCCCTCTCGTATAAAGATTCTGCTTACGTTTGTATCAAAACAGCAGATTTAATCACGTCTATTATTAAAGCCAGGCCGTCCCTGTAGCACCACAACGCCTTATTTATTTATCATTTGATTTTGTGACACATTTTTACCTTTATCACAAAAACGTGCAGCTCCTGTGGTTTGGAGGTCGCTCTCTGCAGTTTGGATCCACTGATTATCTCTAGTATACATTTTTAATAAAGCACTAAACAGCAAACTAAACAAATCCACACCAGAATGAAGAGAAAAGCTTGGAACAAGCAAGCAATAATGCACCAATAGGATGATGAAGAACACAGTTGCTCTACTAGGACGTGCAGCAGCGCCACCATGAGGAGGAGACGTGATTGTGCACCAGAATAGTCTTTTTAGAAAAGTCTGATCAGACAACCAACAGCTGTGTGAGTTTGTGCCAGAATCTAAAGTCTGAAGCTGCTTTGCTTCCACAGCGTGAATCCTTTGTGTCTGTAGAGTTTGTGGTGATGATCAACATGTGTGGCTGTGATTTACTGCTGCTTGATAAGAGACAGAACAAGAAGTGATCTTACCCGAAGCTGCAGTCTCCGCACACGTAGTACCTGCACAGGTGTAGGCCGAGGCACTGAGCGCACTCTCCTGTCTTCTTCTGACAGAGCCGCAGGTTGGTTTTCGCCACCACCAGGCTGTCTGGGCTCGTTATGTGGCCGTCGGGCAGATTCACGCTTCCTGCCTGGATGGCGATTTTACCGTCGTCGAAGAGGACAGACCGCAGCACCGATTTATCCACCGTGAAACTCTGCGCGATCGTCTCGTCCAGCCGCTGGAAGTCCAAACTGCCCTGATGGTCGCACAGGGTCTTGATGACGAACTTAGAGATGAGCGAAGCCATCCTGAGGCGGGTTTAGCTCAGATGTGAGCAGAGCTACAGCTGGATGACTTCTGACGGCTGCTGGTCTGAGAAATGAAACCGAAACTCAAACAGCAACAAAGGGGCTGGATGATGTAACAAAAAAAACCAAAAACCAGACACTAGACAGGTCTGTCTCTACAGGAAGGGCGATTTAAAAATAATAAATCAATAAAGACAAACTTTAAAGCATGAGGCTGGGACGAGATTGGAGGAAAACTCAGAATTGAAAAACAAAAAACAAACATTTTTCTTCAGGATTATCACAGGCCAAATTAGTATCTATAATTATAATCCTGAAAGTGATGAATGGCGACAGAACGTAATAATTTTAATCAGAATTTCAGATTAAAGTGTTTACGGAAGTACGTCGGCCCCTAGCAACCACATGTGTACCTTAGCAACCATGGAGGAGGACGAGCTGGCGGCGATGGAAGGAAAAGGCGAGGAGGTCACACAAGAAGAGGGACAAGTCCTCTACAAACGGGTCGAAGAGCTAAAGTAATGACAGCACTCCCAGCAGGTGTAGCAAGCTGTTCAGGTCGTTAGCTTACGTCTGGCTTTTGCTGGTTTTGTACGAGCAGCTAACGTTGCTAATGCTAGCAGTGGTTGTGCCATCCAGAAATAAGGTCAGGTCAGTTAAACATTAATAAAACACACCTTAACCTGCAGCAGGTAGCTAAAAATAAAGGCCAGGGGGAGGTTTAAACTGGGATAGGTCACATTATGAGTTATAAAATGTGCTTCCAGCATTTTCTCTTTTTTTTAAATTAAAAAAATAAATTCTTTGAAGCTTGTTGTTCCTGTTGTCTTTCACTCCAGATATTCCAATGAGGTACTTCAGGCAGAGAATGTCATGTTTGAGCAGTTCATCAGCCGTCTGGATCCACGGGAGCTGCTGGATGGTCCAGGGCCAGCAGGAGGCCTCCAGCTGGAGGCTGGGGTGAGTGTCAGCAGATTATACACTGATCTTATCTGTAGCTTCATATTTGCTGTGAATGCAGGTCTCTCACTAACAGTAAACGCTGCTGGCAGGTTGTACTCATGTAATCTGCACATAGAGACACAGTCAGAGAGC